>NW_006434839.1:22693994-22696842 GCF_000325575.1 Pteropus alecto
AGCCATAAGAAGAGATGAAATACTGCCATTTGCGACAACATGGGTGGACCTCGAGATAATCATGCTACTCGCAATATGCCAGACAAAAAAAGTTGAAAATCACATGATATCACATATATGTGGGATATAAACCTAAAAGCATCGAACGAACAAGACAGACTCAGGGACATGGACAATAGACTAGTAGTTACCTGAGGGTATTGGGTGTGAAAGGAGGGAAGAGGTAGACTGGGTAAAGGGGGTTAAATATATGGGGTTTGGGGGAGGGTGAAGTGGATAAAGGGGATCAAATATATGGTAGCTGAAGAAAACTGGACTCTGGGTAGTAATCACAATAGAATATATAGATGTCAAATTATAATGTACACCTGAAACTTATATAATTGTATTAACCAATGTTACTCCAATAAACTTAAGAAAAAAAAGAAATAGCAATATAAGCATGTTATTGAGAAGTATAGATGCAAATACTAGGGAAAAAAACGAATTAAGAAACTGAACTCGAATTAGGTTAGGAATGCAATATTTCCGAACATTACTCCTTTTGTTCCTTAAAAATCTTACAGTAATATTCGACTTTAAAAACGACATTTAAATATGACTTTGATAAAATCAAAATTTAAAAAGTAATTTATTAAATTATGGAGAAAGTATTTCGATCTATAAATCCTGGGAAAATTTTGATATTTGAAGAAAGTATTATTTATACATTTTAATTTCCACACTGTAACTTGTAGTCTAAGCTAATTCAGAAAATAGTTAGAGGAATTTATGATAAATTTATAACTAAGGCCTTAAAAAATGATGGGATATTTAAGTGACAGCTTTGCCTTTTAAGGTATCATGAAAGGCCACTATGATTTCTGAAAAACAACCCTTATCACTATTAGGAACAGAAAGCCAAGTTTGCAAGGAACTCTAAATCTGACCTATGATTAAACAGGGTTTCTTTAACTGTGAATATTTATTCAAATAGTGGTCAGACCCAAGATGGTTTGCCATATTTATTGTTTTATAATATTTTCATCAGATGTCATTGCCACCAACATACTTGGAACAATATATGTGGAAACCAATTATTTGCAAAATATGTTGAATTTTACTGATTGAAACTAAAGCTTCAGCATGATTGAAAAAATATCCTCTATATGCTTGCTGCCTAATGTATTTAGATGGATTTGTTATTCTTTCCTGAAAAATTAGACCAAACGAATTTATAGAATATAATAAAAGTGAGGAATTCAAAATCTCCAATTAATGATTTTAGTAATTAATGGTTTAAAAATGATTTGTTAAAATTGTCTAAACCTAATTTGATGGTAGATGAACTGGGATAGCCTTAATTGGAAAATGCCTTGGGGCTAATTTCTTTTTGTTATAGTTTGTTCCAGTGAACTTTGAATACCAATCATATCTCATAAGCATAATAAGCTCACTCTCTGCTCAGAATGAGTGGAAGGTTTTTCTGAGGAAGATGAGTACCAGTAAGAAACTAAGAGAAGTGCTGGTTGGCAAAATGAAGGATATCATTATAGAAGATACACAGAAACAACCCTCGAAGTGCACTTGGCATAGTTTTAGTTCTACCTGTTCAATAACTTCAAAAAAAGAGAAAATAAGTAAATCAGAAGTTATCTCAACCTGAATATGTGAATAAATGAAAATCATTGAGAGCCAAATAAATAAATAAATAAAAATAAAAAGTGAGTGCTTCTAAAATCAACACCCTTAGTGTCTCCATGGGAAAGACAATAGGCTTTGATGAGATTCTTTTCACACTCAGGTTTCAAGGCATGCTGATGAGCACTTTTTTTTCTTCTGAGATGTTTTCTTCCTTCCATCTAAGAAATTGGATTTTGAACTATCGCAATGAATTAAGACACTTTTTACATATTGCTTTTTACATTATCTTGGTTCCTCATTCTTCCCCTTCTCAGTCAGTGAAACAGTATTAAAAGAATTTCAAATCTGCTGCTGTGATTCCCACACCAAATTATGCATTTGTTTTAAATTCAGGCTCATATTTAAAAAGTTTTTCTTAAGGTTTAAAAATGAAATTTATTAATAAGGTGATACATTCATACTTAATTCTCCTACTTGAATGACCATTGAAATAACCAAGTTGATTTAAAAACATGCTCATCCTGGGTCACATCTCAGAGATTCTTATGTATGGCCTGGGCATATGCATTTTTGTAAACTCCCCGGTCAGTCTAATGTGTGGTCCTGTTGAGAAGTGCTATTCTGAGAACTGGTGCTTTTGACACTACAGAGCTTGCATGTTCCTCAGCCTGATTTGGATGTACACTCTGAGCAGAATGGATACATTTGTTTTTTCTGTCTATTACTTTGATTTCTACCTTGTTCTATTCTTTGCAAGGGTAAATACAACAAAATGATGTGTAAATCATTTAAGGGGGTCCTACTAATGACATATCTTTCTGATCCAGTCTCACTGGTTTTTCTGAACTACAAACAAAAGAACCTAATTTGTATACACAGTAAAATATTTCTTAGGATAGTAATAATCAATAAAATTCAATAATGAAAACCATAATATTTCTTAGATTGCTCATAGTAATTAAAATTTTTTTCACCCTTATAATTACCATGGCAGAGCCTTATTTTAAAAACAATAAGTCATTGAAATTTCTTTAGTATAGGAATGACATTGTTTTCTCATAGGAAACATGGAAAAGGACCAGGCAGAAAAATGTGAGTTCAATTTTGGGCTTCTGAATTTGAATGTCTTTGAGACACCCAAGTAAAAATGTCGGTTAGTTAGTTGGTAATCTGTGAGAGGAAAAATTTGCAAGAGAAGGTAACTGAAATTATAGGCAAGATGAAG
>NW_006434839.1:22696929-22700392 GCF_000325575.1 Pteropus alecto
TTGAAGAGGAAAAAACGAGCAATAAATATACTTGTATCCCAAAGTCTATCTATATCTCTAATTCTTCCTCATATAAAAGTAGAAGTAGAATGATTAGGTTAAAGAGCATTAAAAATTCTTGATACAGACTGACAAACAGCTTTCCGGAAAGTTTATAACAAATTTCCTCTCCCCTCACCAGCACTAAATATAATCTTTGTTAACTTGGTTGATAAAAATATCATTGGATTATCTCAGGCAACTGTAGGAAATAAGTTACATTATGGAAACATAAATGGTGTTACTACATAAATGAGACCAAGAGACTCTCAAATGCAGAATTGTATTTGAACTGGGACTATGTAACAAACATAGGAAATACCCAATAAACTTGTTGAATTAAATCAAGATCAAAATATAATCATTTGTTTACATAGCCTATTTCTAATAAGCAAATGTTTTCATATCTGCTTCTTAGGCTGTGTTGAGGAGGGCTCATGACTGCTCAGGTGGATAGTTGAGGCAGAGCCCCCTTTAGAAGTCTTTCCTCCAACAGGCACCACCAATATACCATTCAGGAAAATAGAAACTCAACAATGGTGTTTCCAATTTTATCTGGGAAATTCAAAATCATTTTATAAATGTTTTTAACATTGCTTGGAAAATGGGCAAGCAATGTCTAACATATTGATAACATATTTGTCAATTAATTAGTTTAACTTCACATATAAATTTACTGATATCTATTTTTTGGTTGCCTCAAGAATAATGCATTATCTCAAGAATAGTGCATTACACTCCTGAATCTATCATGGTTAAATTCAAAGCCTTTTGGCTTCACTGTCTAATCATAATGTGAATAGATCAGGGTTTATTCCAGCTAATATCTTTCTGATATTAATCCGCATAACTATTTTCTTAAAAAACATTGTGATCCCTGGTAACGTATTTATATTTTTCCTAAGTCCATCTCAGAATGTTATAGACTGAAAGAATTGGTCTTTTTACATAGACCATGTTTTAAAATTGGTTTCTGTTCTGTATATTACCTGCAGATCCTGTTGCTATCTCCAGGTCACTACTCTTAGGTAGTTAGTCTGGCAAAAGCACAGTACTGAAGGCTGAAACTTCCCTGAAGACCTTTCTTAAGGACCTCTCAGAAACATCTCTCTTTTAGGGTTATAAAATACCTCAAATCCTAGAGCACTAAGGCCATTAAAGCTGCTGGCTAAACCAGCCACAAATGCATGCTTAGAAAGTACTACCCTAACCTGCCCACAACCTCAGCCCCATGATACCATCATTATAATATCATGACTATGCCTGGAAGTTCATGAATCTAATCATAACAGACTGGATTCTGGGTAAGCATGTGCACAATAGGCAAAGTTTTATGTAGCAGCGAACTGTCAGTCAAGGTAAGCTCACATACAGATCATCTAGGACCTCCCATCATGGCCCAAATATAAACAGATCTTCCCTGGCGCAACTCAGCTGAGGCCCCGTCCTGTAGTTGGCTACGCTGGGACTGTATTGGCCACTGCCCCGAGCTCCACGACCTGCTGGTCAGGGACATATGATCCCTGGGACTGAGCCTGAGGATGGGTGGCAGGTGGAGAAGATTGAGGGTGGGAGTGGGAGGAAGTCATTGTCATATCTCCCTCCTGGGCACTTTTATCAGCATCGCAGAGACCCAGCTCACCTGAGTAAGGGCAGGTCCCAGGAAAGGGACAGCGCCCCTCCACGAGATCACCAAAACTCAAAGGCAGGGCCTGCAGCTGCTATCCTGAATTTTTAAGCAGGCAGACAGAAATTCTTTCCTCTAAGCACATTCATACCAATGATTCCATCTATTTTTTTAATATATCTTTACATTTTTGAATTACAGTTGCCACACAATATTAGTTGCAGGTGTACAGCATACTGATTAGACACTTATAAAACTTACGAAGTGATCACCCCAATAAGTCTAGTACCCATCTGACACCATACATAGTTATTACAATATAATTGACTATATTCCTTGTGCTGTACTTTACATCCATGGTTATTTTTATAACTGTCAATTTGTACTTGTTAATCCCTTCAACTTTTTCATCCATCCCCCCAACTCCCCTCCCATCTGACAATCATCAGTATGTTCTCTGTATCTATGAGTTTGTTTCTGCTTTCTTTGATCATTTATCTCATTTTTTAGATTCCACATATAAAAAAAAAATCGTATGGTATTTGCTTTCTTTGTCTACTTCATCTAAATGGAGTTCAAGCTCATCTGGTCACACCTGGAGCAACGCCAATCACGTGACTTGTTATTTCTATGAGCAAGTGGGAACATCTATTTAGAAACTCTTTTGACCCAACCCCAAACCTAAGCTCCCATCATGCATTAACCCCTTACTCTGCCCTTAACCCGAATCTCAGACCTAACTTCAATTGGAACCCTAAACTCAACCTGAATCCTAACCCTACCTCTATTTTGAACCCTACTAATCACCATAACCCTAACCTAACTGTCAAAGTAGAGCTAACCCTCACCACTCTCCTGGACCCACACTAACCTGAAACCTGATCTGACACTCACCTGACATCCACCCTTAACCTGAATCTGAAACTTTCACCCTATTCTTGAACTTCTACCAAACACTAACCTCAACTCTAGCCATAACCTTAACCCTAAAATGAACTTTCATTCTGACTTCACATCTAACCTCACCCCTAATCCCAACCCTAAACCTAAAATTCGCCCTAATCCTACCCTGGATGTAAAGCGACGCAGAAAATGATCCCCACATCCACGCAAACAATAAACTAAAGCTGAACCCGACCTTAACACTAGGCCTTCCCCGGCCCTTACCCTAACAAGAGAGTAACCCCGATTCTAAGCCTAATTCTCACCCCAGTACTAAGCGTAGATTCAGGCGTGATGGCACGCGTTTGAGTTTGAAGCATGGGCCATGCTGAATGGCGTGTGCTCAGGTCAGACTCTTTACTACATGCCTTACAGGTAAGCGTGACACTGAGTCTGACTAAGCACTGATTCAGACCGAGTTTCAGCACTCACCTGGTGTGCTAGTGCCTTGTCAAAAACCTATGTTGAACACGTCGGACACGAATCACATGCACTGAGTGTGTGTTTAGTTTCCATTCCCTGAGAGACCAACGTGACGGACGAAGCTCACAAGGAACTGGAAAATCGAATTGAGACAGCGATTGCCGAAAGGGTTTCCGTGGTTATCACCCCAAAGACCCACGGCTAAACGTAACTTGCAAGTAGCCCATGCCATGCGCGTTAAGTACAAGTAAGAAACCATCCGTCACTACCCGCTCCGCACGGTGTGTAAGAGTCCGAAGAGTGTAAGGCCACTAGGCTAAAGCGTGTTTCCAAAGAGCGTCCTAAGACCACATCGGAACGAGTCACCTCCTAAGCTTAGCCATAGGCATAACAGGACATGAGCGAAGTTCATTCCAAGAAAGAACCCTGCTG
>NW_006434839.1:22700475-22707278 GCF_000325575.1 Pteropus alecto
GAGTGTGGTGGGGTCACTCGCTTAACCTCGTGCATTACGTAAATGAATGTGAGTTGCATTTCCCGACGAAGTACTTCTGCAAAGGCACATACGGTGCTCACACAGTGTGTTAGTTCCTTGTCTGAAACATCTTTTGGAAACATCGGTCACGTTCCACATGCATTAGAAAATGCACTTGGTGTCCACTCGCGGAGAATCTCCGTCGGGGACAGAGTCTGCAAGCAACTTGTCCTAAACAAAATAGTTTTCATCACGTTTAAAAATGCTGCTATGCACAAGACAGGTCGTGTTTCGGTTCTGCTCGCCGAAGGAACGCTGTCCCGAGCACAGTGTGCCAGGATCCCACTTGGTATGAATTTACGACAAGTAGGATCCCAGTTTCGACTACTCGCTTTACGTGGTGCGTGGGCATCGGGAGGAGTAACAGGCCACTGACCTGAAGAGCATCTCCAGCTAGGCTCTTGACTGAATCCTGCAAACAGTGCCCGTCGCAAACTTAGCTTCATGGAGACAAGGATATGTTTGACTTCCAGGCTCAGAAAGAACCCCGTCGATCTGACTGTGCTCAAGTCAATCTCTTTACTGCCTGCATGACAAAGAAGTGTGTTCTCCCATTTCTAAGAACTGTTCTGAGCCATTTGGATACCGACAGGATGTGCCAGGTTTTGCCTAAAACATCTCTTGGAACTGTCGGTTAGAGAATGCACTTAGATTTTCTCCGCTGAGAGATGAAGCACAGGAACACAGCCTGCAAGCAAATTGTTAGAAACAGTGATTGCACATCGTGTGGGGAGAATGAGATTTAGTTTCCTTCAGCAAAGAAACCCTCTGCCGAACCCAATTTGCACGTTTCCCGCATGCCGCGTATTGAGGTCAAGGGAGGTCCTACCCCTTACTGGACGCTTTGCGCCATGCCTTGGAGTTTTGACAGCTGGAATTCTACAGCTCTAGAGCGTGTTCCCATCACTTCGTGGAAAAGTTCTAAAAGCACAGCACGTGATCGATCTCGCAATATGCACTAGTGTCAGGTTTAAAATAGGTTTAGAGGTTGCTTTGAGCTTAGGCTTCCATTGAAGGTAGATCTCAGTTTTCTCTAAAGACTAGAGCAATGGTAAGGTTTAGGCAGACTCCGGTCAGCGTCCAGATCTGAGATAGGTTTAGGGTTTGAGTGGGAATCCAAGTTAGCTTTGTCATTAGGATTTGGGTTTATATTAGGCTTGGAGTTAGGTTTAGGGAAAGCGGTAGTTTTGAGGTGAGGGTTAGGCTTAGCTTTCCAGATAGGGTTAGGATTTGGGACAGGGTTATCCTTAGGGGTAGCGTAGGGTTCGTGGTGAGCTTATGAGGAGGTTTAGGGTTGAGGGGCCAGGATTGGAATTATCTTTCGGGTGAGGGTTGGGTCCAAAAGAAGACCAGGGTTTGTTCAGGGGTAGGGTCAGAGCTACGTTTTTGGGTTAGATTTAGGGTTAATGAAGGCTAGGTTTAGTGTGACAGTCCAGGTTGGGATGATCTCTGGGAGTAGCTTGGAGCTGAGGGCCGAATTTAAATGAGGGTAAAAATCAGGGCCTTACACAGTTAGGGTATGGTTAAGGTTGGAGGAAGCTCAGAGAGCAGAGTTAGTGTTCAACTATGGATTAGTGTGTGGGTTAGGACAAGGTTGAAGGTTATGCTTAGAGCGAGGCTTTGACTTAGCATTAGGGTTGAGGTTAGGGGCCGAATTCATGGTTAGGGTTAAAATGAGGGTTAGGGTTGAAACTTTGAAGAGGAGTAGGTTTAGAAGTAGGTTTAGGAGTAGGTTTAGTAGGCCCGGGTTGGTGGTGTGGGTTCATGTTCGGATGAGGGCTCGGTTCAGGTTATGAGTCAGATTTGTGGTTAGAGTTAGGACTAAAGTTAGGGTTTGGCTGACGGTTAGGGTTAGGGTTAAGTTTAAGTGCAGTGTAAGTTTTGAAGGCAGGGTTTGGGTTGACATGAGGGATGACATTAGGGTTGAGGTGAGCGCAATTTCAGGGTTGGTGTTAGGAGGACGTTTAAGTTTAGAATTTGGGTTCGGTCTACAGTCAAGGTTCGTGTTCGGATTTGGGTGTCCCCTAAAGTTAGAGTTGTCTTTAGATTTGGGCTCAGGCTTTGCATCTTCAGAAGGGCTCTGTTTAGATTTAACGTTAGGTTTGAGGTAAGGACTAGGTTAGCTTTAAGGGTAGCAATAGATTTAGGTGTAGGGTTTCAGCTAGAGTTAGGCTCAGGGTTTGGGATAGACTACGGTTCGTGTTCATGTCAGGGTTAGAGTTAGGGTTATGTTTTGAGGTAGGGTTAAATTGAGAGATAGCCTGAAGTGTTAGGCTTTTGCTTAGGGTAATGTTTACACTTACCATTAGCTTTAGAGTTAGCTTCAAGGGTTGCGTTTGCGTTTCAGGTTGGAGCCACCGTTGGGCTCCAGTGTAGGGGCGTGGGTAAATTTAGGATAATAGAGTTAGCGTTAGCTCTGGAGACAGGATAGGATTGTGGTTAGGGTTCGCGTTAGCTCTCAGATTAAGGGTTTACTGTCCGTTCGGATTAGGGATGACGTTAAAGTTATTTTTGAGGTGATGGTTTGAGCTGCGTTAGTGTGAGGGTCAGGGCTGCATCAAGGGTCAGGGTTAGGTTAGTTTCAGGCTTATGGTCGGAGATGCGTCCGGTGTTAGGATGAGGGTAAGCCATTCGGCTAGAGAGAGCTTTGAGTGTCTGGTTTGCATTTCGTTAGTGTTAGGCTGAGGGTTATGTTGAAGCTGAGCCTACAGATCAGGGTTAGATTTGGCTTTTGAGTTAGGGTGTATGTAAGGTGGTGGTCTTCCAGTCCATTTGGTCTCTTGCACATTGTGTAAAGCAGGTGGTAAGGGGGAGGCCCTCACTTGTCATTACTCTGGACCAAAGGGGAGCGTTGTCGACCGAGTTCAGCACTCTGTGCCCTCAGGCAAAAGGAACTGAGCCTGCTCTACAACGTACGCAGTACCATGTTAAAACATGATCTGTAATTTCTAGGTTAGCAACCAGTGCGGTGTCAGCTGGGCATCCCGTTGATCTGTCGGGGAATGGAAGCTAAACGCGTTCTTGTATGCCTTTGCTGTTACCATCCTTTCAAAAAGATGGCGACAAGGTCCCAGCACACCGTTGCTCAGAACAGCGCTTAGATGGTGAGTGGAGAGCGCACTCTCCCCCGATGCCTGTCACAAAGGTTTTGCGTCGTGCATCAGCAGCATTCTCTTGTAGAATGGAGCTCGAGTTCATCCGGTCATGCCCGGAGTGACGCCGATCACGTGACTTGTTATTTCTATGAGCAAGTGGGAACATCTATTTAGAAACTCTCTTAAACCAACCCCAAACCTAAGATCTCAGCACACACTTACCCCTCACTCTACCCATAACCCGAACCTGAGGCCTAACTTCAATTGGAACCCGAAACTCAACCCGAATCCTAACCCTACCTCTATTTTGAACCCTAGTAGTCACCAAAACCCCAACCCAACCCTCAAAGTAGAGTTAACCCTCACCACTCTCCCGGACTCCACATTAATCTGAAAGCTGACCTGACACTCACCATGACACCTTGCATCCTGCCTTAGCAGCATTCTCTTGTAGAATGGAGCTCAAGCTCATCTGGTCATGCTCGGAGCAACGCTAATCACATGACTTTTATTTTTGCTAGCAAATGGGATCATCTATTTAGATACTCTCCAAGTTACTGGAGATTCTTCCAGCCTTATATCTAGAAATGTTTATTGATAGCCTTACAAATTCTGAAGCCTCTTTATAATTTTTCTGATTATTGACCTTTGTTTTTCTCTTGTTTTCGTAGACCTATGAGGCATCTATACAATGACTAATATAACCTGCTAAATCTATAGTAAACACATCTTGGGAAGTTGAGACTCAAATACATAGAATCATGCAGAAGACTACTTTGTATTCAAAATAAACCAAGAAACTAACAATACATTTGAATGTAGGACAGTTTCATTCTTCTAACCGCCGAAATCCTCCCTTTTTATTACAAAACCACAGGAGTGGTCGTCACTTCTCTTCTTTCAAAACTGAGGAATGATAAAGAGCCTGGCTAGAATTGGTCAGGAATTATAGCCTCACACTTTGCAGCACTTGGAGCAAACTCCTTAACACTTGGTTAAGTGTTACCTGGGCTCTTGGGGCCATTACCTGGTAACAAGAGTGATAGGCTTATGTGTTCTGTTCATGTTAGGATATAATCTTTATTGTATTTGTGGCATTCAGATGCAATGCGCAACATCTCTGGACATCCAGGGACACCCTGTCTGGAAGAACTGACGTGAAGAATGTGAGGTGGAGGAGCTATGTTGGGGTGGAGTATGGGGTTAATTCAAACTGCTCCTCCACAAACATGGGAGGCAAGGAGAACTGCTGGGTCAGCAGCCCCAAGGAGGATAATAAATAAATAATTCCCTGGGCTGTGCTTGACCATTGCTCCCATGGGCACTATCTGCCCCTTTAGCCGTTCCCATGGACATTATCTCCTTGCTTAGCTCGAGGACACAGCTGGTCCGGTCCTCCCCAGCACTAGCTAGGAAGCCCGTGCGGCTCTCATCTGTGGGGAAAGACCCTTGGTCCCTGGGAGGAGGCAATCCCCATCCCCATTGCTTGCATATGAAACAATGCCTGCTCTTGGCTGGCTGCCATTTCCTGCACTGCAAATGATGAAGTGCTGAAGCCTCTTTGTATTGTGAGTAATAAACGGCATGTCTCACTATTCTAGCCTTCCTGGTGGTTTTTTCAGAATACCATGGCCCAGGTGCAGGTTTCTGGCCTTGAGCTCCTGTGTTACACATGACATATCACACACTCATTTTTTGCAATCACCATATATTCATCTACACATGATGCAAAAAAGCACAAGATGAGAAGCAAGGTAAACTTTGAAAGAATAAAAGGATTTCTACTCACTCTTTCAGAAAACGTCTGAAAGAAGCTTCAGCTCAGCTTTTGCCTCAGCAGTCGGGGCTCTGATCCAAGCTTTGGCCTCCGCCATACCAGGCCTCCATGGGCCACAAAGTTAGTTCTAGGCTTCCTCCTCCTGAGGACCAAATGCTCTAGTTCTGAGGTGGATTTGGCCCTGACCTGTGCGAGCCAAGGAGCATAATCTCCCACTGGACAGACACGGAAGTCTTTGCGACCCTCGGTGTCCATGGTGGTGCAGAGCATAAAGTTTTCACATAATGATTTGGGGCTGGGGTGTGGGGAGTGCTAGTTATTTGTGGATAACTTTTATGTGATTCCTCTTACATGTTTGCAATGGATATCTTTGATTGAAACATAGATGGAATACAAGGTTGTATTAGTTTCAGGTGCATGATGCAGTGATCTGACATCTACCTACTTTCCAAGGATTTCACCACCAATAGTCTAGTAATTACCTGGCACCCAGGAAACTCTCAAAATATGATAGATATGATTCTCCATCTCTCTTTTCCCGTCCTTCACACACATGCCCAACCAATTCTTTACAGATCTCTGTGGGGAAGGAAATCAGAGAGGAATCCTTCCCACACTCATCTACACATTGCTACATGCAGAAGACACTTGATGCACGCATGCTGATTGGCACTCATTGGACAGCATACACTCAAGAGCCCCACATCTGCAAACACACATGAAAACACACACCGACACTTAGAAATTTTCACACAGACACACGCATGCAGACACTCACATATTTACACTTGCCTGGATGTCCAAACCCATGAAACTACACACAGATACACACGCACACATGAGGTCACTGAAAACACCCAGCCAGGTGCTCTTTTGAACTCAGTGTTCCAGACACTTAGGACATGGCACGGCTACTAAAGACACATAGCAAAATAAGCCAAATAGAGGGGCCATTGCTGTCTCTGTCTGACACAGACCCACAAAGTCTCCCAGAGTCAGGCAGGATTCCCAGCCAGGGCCTTGAGCCAGCCTATGCCTTTCTCTTCAGTGCTCTATGTGACTGGGCCTTGCTCAGATTCCTCAGGCCTCTGGCTGGCCTTGGCTGTTGAGGAAAGCGGGTATGCCTGGCAGCATTGCCCAACCTTTCTGAGGTACAGGCTAGGCCTGCAAACCAACTGGCAAACCACATACCTCTGAAAGCTAGGGCCCCACTGCCTCAGCCTGCCTGGGAAGAGAGCTTGATGGGGGCCAAGGTCCCAGAAGTGGAAATGATTGGTTAGGGCCCTGAGATATAACATAGAGGGGAGAAGTGTCCTGGGTGAGGACTACGGAAGGGCAGTGTGGACGAGAATGGAGTATGATAGAGGAAGTGAGGATCCCCAGTTGAGATGAGGGAGGTTGATGAACATGGCAAAATGAAAAAGGAGGGAAGGTAGAAAGGGCAGCAAGGCTGATTGGAAACCTGAAGGAGGAAAGAAATGGGGTGTTTGGAAAGAGCAGGACTTGGAAGGGGCAGGGGAGTGGCTCTGACAGTTTTTTAATGGAAGGCTAATGGATTGGGGGTTTCAGGGAAATAAATAGTGCTCTGGGAGTGTTGGGAGGCACAGCAGAGGGCTGGGCAATGTGTGAGCCCACTGCCTGGCCAGCATCAAATGCATGGGCTACAGCTGTGATTGATTGAGATCTAGTCCTCTCTCATAAAAGCTTTAATTGGGCAACTCATCTGTGCCAAGAAAGGGCCCAGAGGCAATGAATCCACATCAACTCACCCTTGATGGGCTCAGAGCTTCCCTTTTGGGGTTCAAGGTTCCCCTGGGCCAGTTTGGTTTCAGTTTGCAGAAGAGGAAACTGAGTCCAGAGTGAGAGGTAGT
>NW_006434839.1:22707323-22714742 GCF_000325575.1 Pteropus alecto
GCCTCTGGGCGAAACAGTGGCTTGTGGTCTCTTCTTGCTCAGTCAGAAGACTTGGAGCTAAAGCATGTAAACTGGTTTCCCAGAGCATCAGGGCCAGAAGGAGACTGAAACCCCACATGCCCAGCTGCCGCTAGGGCCATCTAGGGTCTTGGCAGGTGCTGATTCTTCAGCATGGCACAGGGCAGTCTCTCCCAGACCTCCCAATTCCATGTCATTGCTAGTCTTGGCCCCCAGTTGGATGGGCACAACCCAGCTATCTCTTGTCCTGGGCCATCTCTGAAGCTTGGTTTATTCATCCCTGGTGGCATTGGTCACGAGTGTTGCGATAACCCTATCTAATTTGATAGTTAATCATAAACCTAACACTGACTCTAACCTTAATACTACACCTTGACTCATAGCCAAACCTTAACATTAACCATGACCATAGCACTAAACCTAACCCTAACCCTAGTCCTTATTTATTCCTAGCCCTAATTTTGTCATAAAATCGAACTTCAAAGCTCACTCTACCCTAAATCCTAATCATAAAATGACACTTAACCTTCTCTCTAACCCTAAGCCTAATTGAAATCCTAACCCTAACCCTAACCCTCATCCTAACTTGAGCCCTGAACCTAATTCTGAACCTAAACTGAACACTAATTTAAACCTTAAATTTACCTCAAAGCTAACTCTAAGCTTAACCTTACCCTTAAATCTAACCATAAACCCAGCCCTAACCCCAGGCCATCCATAACTTAAATACAACACTAATCCTAACCCGAATTTAAAGATATATCCTAACTTCAAAGGTAACTCTAAGCTTCCTATTAACCTTAACTTAATCACAATCTCAACCTAGACCAGAGATTTTGCCCGAAGCCTAAACTTAACTCTAACCCTAACCCTCATCGTTAACCCATCCCTAACCCTAAACTTAATTAAAAACTTAACCCTAGACTTAACCCTAAGCCTAATTCTAGCTCCAATTTAAACTCACACCCTAACATCAATGTTAACGCTAACCCTAATGTGACCTTATCCATAATCATAAAATCAATCCTAAACCTAACCCTAAATCTAACCATTACCCTAACCTGAAGCTTATTCAAAACATAACCCTAACCGTAAACCTAACCTTAAACAGAAACACAAGCCTAATCATAACCCTAACTCATTCTCAAAACCTAACCTTAAACATAACCCAATACCTCACCCTTACCCTAAACCTAACTTCAACTGGAACCCTTATTCTAATAACCTTAATCCTTAACCAAAAGCCTAACCTAATTAAAACCCAAAACCTAATCTCAAAGCCAACTCTAGACCTACACCTAATGCTAACCCTAGCCAGTAACCTAACACCATATCTAACCCTAATCATGAACTCAACCATTACCCTAAATCTAAATCTTTCCTAAACCCGAGCTTTACCCTAAGATTAACCCGAATCCTGACCCTAATTTCAATGCAAAGCCTAACCTCAAAAGTAAATATAAGCTTAACCCTAATCTGAACCCTATTCATGAACTTGTCACTAAACCTAACCTTAACTCTAGCACTACCCCTAACCGTCACACTAAACTTCACTGTCAGTGCAGAGCTGATCAGGAAGAGAAGGTTTTGGTGGTGAGATGTCTAGTTGAAAGAATGCACGAGGGGCCGACATGAGAACGAAGTGGAAGGCACCAATTCTATTGCGGGGAGCATGCTTCTATTGTGGGGAGCACACTTCTATTGAAAGGAATGTGTTTCTGCCCCCTTAGAGAACTGCGTGGGCTCCACATATGTCAGAGTACAATAGTAGCATTCTGCCCCACGTGCGTGATACAATAAGCTGAATTATGCTTACATGAGCTGGGCGCAGGCACCCTACTACATTACTGTAACATTCTAAATCCGGGGTCCTATTCCTAGCTGCGAGCCTGGATCACAGCCAGACCTGGGACCAGCCAGGCATGGGACCCACACTCACCCTAACACTGACTCTAATTTATTTCTAACCCTAACCTCAAAGCTAACCCTAAGCCTAATCTAATCCTAATTTTAACTCAAAACCTGATATTAACACTAACCCAACTCCTCACCCTCACCAGAGACCTTATCCTAACCTTGTTGCTCACCCTAAACCTATCTGAAACCCAAATGCTAACATCAAATCTAACTCTCTCACCTTAAACCTAAGCATAAATCTAGCCCTTAGCCTAACCCTAAAACAAACCCTAATTTGAACCCAAATTTTAATCTCAATGTTTTAACAATAATCCTGACCCCAAACTTAACTGGAAACATAAACTCAAACATACTGTTAACCGTAACCTTAGTTCTAACTGTAAACCTTTCCCGTTAAAACCTAACAGGAACCCTAAACCTATCCTAGCCCTAGACTCCCCCTAATCCTAACCTCACCCCAACCCTAATTTAAACCCAATCCCTGACCTAAAGCTAACTCTAACGGTAGTCCAAACACTAAACCTAATCTAAAGCCTATCCACAACCTAACCCTAACCCTAATTCTAACACTAAGCCTAACTCAAAACGAGACCTTAACCCTCACCGTCAACCAGCCCTTATCCTACCCCTAAACTTCACCCTAATCCTAACTTAAATTGAACCCTAACCTCAAAGCTAATGCCAACCCAACCATAAACCTACTCTAACACAAAAGCTAACCCTAAACCTAACACTTGTCCTAAGCCTAAACCTAGCCCTTATGCCCAATCTCATGCTAATACAAAGCCTAACACTAATTTACACTGCAACCCTTCCCTCAAAGCTAACTCTAACCTAACACTGATTCTAATCATATACTCAACCCTAACCCTAAATCTGACCCTAACCTTAACACTAACCCTGATGCTAATAAAAACTGCAACTTCAATCTCAAATCTACTATAACATTAATGCTAATGCTAATCATAAACTCAACCCTACACCTAACTCTAACCCTAAATAAAAACCTAAAACTAACCTTAAACCTAAACTGAACACTAACTTTAATCTTCCTCCTAACTCAAAACCTAATCTTAATCCAAGTTGAAACCAAAACCTCAACCTCAAAGCTTACTCTAACTCGAACGCCAATTTATCCCCAATCATCATCTCAACCCTAATCAGATCTCTGGCTATAAACTTCACTCTAACCCTAAGCCTAAACTCAAACCTTTCACACAAGCTAAGTATAAACACTACTCTGACCCCAGCCCTTACACAAACCCTAAACTAAACCTAACTCCAAATGAACCCTCACCTAACTTCAAAGCTCATTTTGATCCTAACCCTAACACTAACGCTAATCATAAACTCAACTCAAAACTCATCCCTAAGCCTAAATCTAAAATTAACGCTACTCTAAACCTAACACTAACCCTAGCCCTTACCTTCAGCTTACACATAACCCTAACCCTGACCCTAATTTAAACCCACACAATAACTTCAGCTAAGGTTGACCCTAATTCTAAACCCAAACCTGATCATAAACTTAACCTTATCCCTAACCCCAACTTTAACTTTAACCCAAACCCCAACTCAAAAATGAAGCCTAACCCTAACCTTAAACTTTAACCCTAAGCCTCACTTTGATTTAAACCCAAGCTCTCATCTCAGACTTAACTCTAATTTTAACCCTAACCCTAACTCAAACTCTACCCCTAACCCTACCTTAAAACCTAACCCGAACCATAACTCTCACCTTGACCCTAACTCAAAACCTATCCCCAATGATAACCTTAATCCTAACTGTAACCATGACCCTCACCTCAACCCTACGCCTAACCCTAAGCCTAAGCTAAACTGAACCCTAACCCTAACAATAACATGCTATGCTTAATGTTACACCCAAACTCAACCATCAACATAAACTTAATCCTAATCCTATTGTCAAACCTGACCCTAACCCAAATCCAGACCTAATCCTTACATCAACCCAAACGTAACTCTAACTCTAAATCTAACCCTATCATCCATCCTAACCTCAACTTCAACCCTATCCCTTACACTAAAATGAACCATAAGCCTAAACCTACATACAGCTCAAAAGAGTAAGCCTAATTCTAACCTTAACCTAAAACTTTAACCCTATTTTTACCCTCGCCATAATCCAAACCTCAATTTATATGCTAATCTCAACCCTGAGCCTAACAGTGCTTGTAACCTCACCCCAGTCCTACCCCTAAAACTACCCCAACCCTAATTCTAACTCTCACATTTACCTTAAGCCAAGACTCAAATCCTAACCCTAATCTTAACCCAAACTCAATCATAAACCCAAACCTAACACTAATCCTAACATCAACCCTACACCCTGATTCTAACCCCAACCCTAACACTACAAGTAACACTAACACACCTTTAAACCTATCCCACTCTAAGCCCTCACCCTAACTTTAGCCCTAAACCTTATATCAAACGTAATCCTAACCACTGACCGTAATATGAACACGAACCTTTACCTGTGCTAATTCTAACCCTAACAGTAAACCTAAATCGTAACCCTAACCCTAAACTGAAACTGAAAAGGAATTTTCACCTCAACCCCAAACTAATCCTAGCCCTAACATTACCTTAAAACTAATACAAACAGTAACTTTAGAAACCTCAACTCAAATCCTATCCTTAAAACTAAAGTTCACCCTAACCCTAATCCTCAGCTAAAGCTGATGCTAACCCTAGAAACAAACTCAATGTAACCCTAAACCTGACCTTAATTTTAACCCTAACCTTAATCCTAACCCAAACTCAAACCCCAACCCTAACCAAAAGCTTAACACTAACACGAGCCCTTCCTTACCCTAACCCTAACACCATCAAAGAGAAACTCTAACCTCAACCCTAACTCTAACCGGAAACCTAACACTAAGACTAAACAAAACCCTAGCCTTACTCTAATCCCACACCAAACACTAATTAAATGCAAACCCTAAACTCAAAGCTAACTCTAGCCCTAATGCAAACCCTAAACCTGAGTCAAAACCTATTGCTAACCCTAACCTGAATCTTAAGACCAGCCCTTACCAGAACCCTAACCCTAAAGCTAATCCTATTTTAAATCCAAAGCTTCACCTCAAAGGTAACTCAAATCCTAATCCTAAATCTAAACCTAAACCTAATTATAAAATCAACCTTAACGCTCGCCTTAATTTTAACTCTAATAATCCAACTCTGAACCCTAACTCAAAATTTTTTCCAACACGATCCCTAAACTTAACCCTAACCCTAACTCAGAATCCAAACCTAATCCTGACCCTTACCTAATGCTAACCCTAACCCTAATGCTAGCCCTAACCCTAACCCTAATGCTAGCCCTAACCCTAACCCTAATGCTAGCCCTAACCCTACCACTAACATAATTCAAAGCAATAACTACAAAACTAAGTCTAATCGTAACAATAATCCTAATGTAAACTCAACCTGAACTCTAACCGTGATCTAAATTCTAACCTGAACCCTAAACCCAACACTAGTCATTGTGCTAAACTTAATCCTAAGCCAAACCTTAAATTAAACCAAATCCTAATCTAAAATCTAACCCTATCCCTCACATTAATCGTAGAATCAACTCTAACTATAATGCTATCCTAACACTAAATCTAAGCCTTGCCCTGATGCCAACTCAATACACAAATCTAACCCTGAACCTTATGCTAAACTTCAATCTAAACCTACCCCTTAGACTAACCACTAACTAAACTCAAACCCTAAACTCAAGGTGATCTTTAACCATGTTGCTAATCTTAACTCAAAACTTATCACCAATCTTAACCTTGAACCTAACCTAACCCTCACTCTTAATACTATTTTACTAACCGGAAACCTAACACTAAGACTGAACAAAACCCTAGCCTTACTTTAATCCCACACCAAACACTAATTAAACGCAAACCCTAAACTCAAAGCTAACTCTAGCCCTAATGCAAATCCTAAACCTGAGTCAAAACCTATTGCTAACCCTAACCGGAATCTTAAGACCAGCTAGGGTTGAGGTTAGAGTTTCTCTTTGAAGGTAACCTTAATACTAATGTACTACCCCCAAACCATAACCTCAAAGGTAACTTTAATGTTAACCATAACCCTAATCATATACACAACCCTAAACCTTACCCTAACCATAAATAACATCAAATGCTAACCTCAAAGCTAACTCTAACCCTAACCATACACCTATCCTAACTCAAGAGCTAACACTATCCTTAATATCTGAAATGTAACCCTACCACTACCACTAATGCAGAAAACAAAACCTATTTTAAACCCAAGCACTGACCTCAAGGCTAAGTCTGTCTCTACCACTACTACTACTACTACTACTACTACTAATAATAATAATAATAATAATACCAATACTAATACCAATACCAATACCAATACCAATACCAATACCAATACCAATACCAATACCAATACCAATACCAATACCAATACCAATACCAATACCAATACCAATACCAATACCAATACCAATACCAATACCAATACCAATACCAATACCAATACCAATACCAATACCAATACCAATACCAATACCAATACCAATACCAATACCAATACCAATACCAATACCAATACCAATACCAATACCAATACCAATACCAATACCAATACCAATACCAATACCAATACCAATACCAATACCAATACCAATACCAATACCAATACCAATACCAATACCAATACCAATACCAATACCAATACCAATACCAATACCAATACCAATACCAATACCAATACCAATACCAATACCAATACCAATACCAATACCAATACCAATACCAATACCAATACCAATACCAATACCAATACCAATACCAATACCAATACCAATACCAATACCAATACCAATACCAATACCAATACCAATACCAATACCAATACCAATACCAATACCAATACCAATACCAATACCAATACCAATACCAATACCAATACCAATACCAATACCAATACCAATACCAATACCAATACCAATACCAATACCAATACCAATACCAATACCAATACCAATACCAATACCAATACCAATACCAATACCAATACCAATACCAATACCAATACCAATACCAATACCAATACCAATACCAATACCAATACCAATACCAATACCAATACCAATACCAATACCAATACCAATACCAATACCAATACCAATACCAATACCAATACCAATACCAATACCAATACCAATACCAATACCAATACCAATACCAATACCAATACCAATACCAATACCAATACCAATACCAATACCAATAACAATACCAATACTAATATTGTGGGACTTCCCTTCTAATAATGCAAGTATTGAGGATCCAGGACTTTAAATGCAGAGACAAATGACAAGGACTTCTGACTTCATCAGGGAGGGCCGTATGACAGAGTCAGCTGCACCTCGGCTGGCACAAGTGCAGGTCACCCAGAGGAAAGGCCAGCCAGCCACTGACA
>NW_006434839.1:22719226-22729242 GCF_000325575.1 Pteropus alecto
TTCTCAAAAGGATGAACCATGAACTGAGGCCAGGTTCCGCTAGTGCCAGGCTTCAGGCAGCTCAGATAGAGGTATAGGGAATGATGAGGACTAGTTCTGCTTGTTTGGGTTTTGTAAACCTTTAAAAGATTTTAGGAACGTTTACAGCATGAGCCAAGACAGGCTGTTTACATGGGAAACCTACTGGAAACAATTTATAAGTTGGGTGTGACAGGGTCTCAGGGAATCACCAGATGGGACTACCAAGTTAGCCAGGTTGATAGAGACTCAGATATGGAAGCATCCGCATCTGCACGCTGGAGCGGTAAAGGGCTCAAGAAAGAAACAACAAATTCTGCAAATTCTGCCTGGGCGCACTTCTGTCTGCGAGAAAGCCGCGCCTCCAACCCTCACCCTGAAGCCAGAGAATTTAGTTCCATTCCCTATGTCCCTGGTACCATTCAAGTTGCTGCTCCAGTGATAGAATAAGAGTGAGTAAGTCTGTCAGCCATCAAGTCTGAGCATGGGCCATTGAAAAAAATTTCTGTGGCTCCTGCAATCCTCCATCTAACACAGCCACAATATTCATTGGTTTTAACAACCAAAAGTTGTAAAAACATCTCTATTGGCAACTGGAGCCCTAAGCTGAAGAGCACCATGTGGAGCTCAAACACCCTGAACCTCCTGGAGACTTCATCAGCCAGTATATTATTCCTGATTCTCCACTTCCACATGCAAGTGTAAGACATGCCCGTTGCTTGACTATGCCATCCTAAAAAATAGAGGGCGCCACTTTTGCATGTCCCAAGGTATATTAATACTTTCAACTGAATTTAAGCTGACTGTAAATCACGGCTGCTCTGTAGTTTAGTTGTAATTTTGATGTAGTGTGAAAATAGGAACGTACAGCATTTCTCTTTTCCCCTCTTGACCTTGGAGCTTTATTATTTTAATATTAAAATCAGATGGAAAAATAACTGCATAAGAACCCGGTATAATATTTAAGTGTAAAAAATTATATAGTGTTGGTATACTCTACTATATTCACGGAAGCGAGTGCATAGTTTCCATTAATCATCAAAGTTGTCACGGTTTGTATCCTAATCCCCCATTCTCATATGGTCACCATCATTCTGTTGTCTGTCTGGTTGAATTTTATTTGTTTGTTTTACTTCTAAGGTTGTTGCTTTCAGTTCTGATCCACAAGGGAAGAAGATCCCATGGTCCCTGTCCTTTTCAGTCTGACATATTTCTCTTTCGTTGTTGAAAGGGGAAGATACCAGTTGAGATGGCCTGGTTCACAGAAAAATTATCAGTTTTGCAACCAGTAATTGGCAGAGATCAAAGATCCTGGTCAAAAGTCATTCTGAAATGAATAAAGTTGTCCAATGTCCACCCAATTTCAGAATAATGATTGGTGGCTGGGTCTGCTACAGGTCTGAAGACGAAAGCTTTCAGCATTAGGGCAAGGGGAGAAAATAAATGCAACCAGGACTTAGATGGTGAAAGGGGTCAGTGAATGGCAGGTCAGGAAATGCTCCCAAGAGGTGGGAAGGGAGTGGCTAGCATTCTGGTTGAAGTCAGAGATCACCAACTGAGTCATGAAACTCATGGGAATTCTGGAGGCCCTAGGGCATTGGGGAGTGACTACTTTGCACCTCTGGTCTGACCTGGGGTGAGGACTGGGATGAGTTAGTCCACCAATAGAATGGGATCTTCAGGAGGAGTCTGGTATTTGTGGAGTATCTGATGTATGCAGGAGACCTAACCAGTCATTCAAAACTCAGGACAAACCATTCAAATGTTTTCTGTTGAACGAACCCCTCTGCCATCGGTCCAAGAAGGGCTGTATTACAACACTCTCCCCACCAATGGCACTTAGGATGAAGAAAACAAGATACAGAGAAGGCCAAAAACAAGAGCTGGATCAGTTGTGCCCAACTCCCTGGGAAACAGGCTTTAAATTGCCTAGGATTGAGAGGTCTAGGAGTTGCCACCCTGCCCCCTCATGGAGAAAGAGCCCTGATCAGGCACCAGGGGGCACTTGGCTATGTGGGCTTTCAATCTCAACCCTGCTCTGACTGTCTAGGTCACCCTTATCATGCTTTAGCTCCAAGTCTGTTGACTGAACAAAAGGTGACCAAAACTCATTGTTGCTGCCTGTCTTCTTTCCCCTTGGAGCTTTCAGTCTCCACCTCTCTCTCTTCAGTTTCCTCTTTTGCAAAATAGAAGCAGCCAGTTTTAGGAAAAGTAGAACCCTGCAGAGGGGACCTCTGGGAAGAAAGTGGTGAGTTGATATGGATTACACCACAAAGAGTACCTTGACTAGAACAGGTGAGTTGTGTGATAAATGCTCCTCTAAGGGACTGATTAGCTCTCAATAAACTCAGCTATTGTCCATCCTGTTGATGCTGGCTAGGCAGTGGCCTGTTTCCTCCCCCACCACTGTGATGAGCCCTCCCATCACCCTGGAGCCCATTCCTTCTTCTGATCAACCCCCTAAATGTCCCAAGTAATTTGCCTTCACTTTTCAGCTCCACCTCCAAGTCCCTATCCCTTTAACCTCACCCTTTCCCCTCTTCCTCCTTTCACTCATCCATCTTTTATCCCCTCCCCTCTTCTACTCTCACTCATCCATCTTTTATCCCCTCTTCCTCCTTTTTAATCCCCTCTTCCTCCTTTCACTCATCCATCTTTTATCCCCTCCCCTCTTCTACTCTCTTATCTTTTGTACCCCCATCCCATTTCTTGTTATCATCTATGCCCCACCTATTTTGCCCCTTTTTAGCCCATTTGCTTTTTTTTCAATTTTTTTTCCACTTCTAGTGCAGGTCTCTGAGTCCGGGCTGGCATACCATCTCCTGGATCCCTGGCTCCTGCTAGCCTGAAGCAGGAGAAAACTGAATTGTATGGGCATGTAGCTGAGTGATTTTCTGAATCCTGGGCTGTGGTTCAAGAATTGTAGAGTTTGTGCTTTCTCCCCCAGCCATGCTGCCAGGCATAATCCTTTCCTTTTTGAGCCAAGGCCCACCAGCTGGCTGAGGAGACTTTCACAGGGCCAGACAAGCAAGGAACTCATGAGAAAAACATGGTGGCTCAAGTGTCTGGCTGGGATGCTTTACTTTGGGGGTATTTTGGTTTCTTTGTCAGACAGGGACCACCAAAGCCATCATAACATGAATTGTCCTGCTGTGGGTGTTGTGTTGATGCAACATGTCCTTACATGTGTGGGCCAATGAGTGCAAGTGAGCACCTGGTTGGGTTCTTTGTGTGTGTGTATGTGTATTTGTGTCTGTGTCTTTGTGAGAGAAAGAGAGGGAGAGAGAGAGAGAGAGAGAGATGAGTGCATTTGGCATTCAGGCATTTGTAAATGTGTGTGTGTCTGCAAGTTTGTGTCTGTATGAAAATTTCCATGACTGTGTGAATGTGTTTGATGTGCATTTGATTCCACTGGCATATTGTATCTCTGCCTAAGAGGGAGTGTCAATCAGCATGTGTGCATCAGTGTCTGCTATATGTATTCATGTTTAGGCGAGTGTGTATGCTTCCTACATTTTTCCCACAGAGTTCTGTGGCACAGTTGTCTGGGATACATGAAGGAGGCAAGGTGATGAAAGTACAGTCCATAAGATTGTGATAGTTTATGAGGTGACAGATGATTACCAGACTCAGTGTATTGATAACATCGTAAGGTCTGTAGATGCCATATCACTATATCGTGCACCTGAAACCGATATTAATTGTATACCAAATATACCTAAATCAAGTATATGAAGAAAGAATATGTGCAAGAAATTAAGTAAATTAAATTGGCAAGAGAGAACACCCTCACCCTCATCCTCCCCACAGAAAGTCTCCAGGTTTGAGCATCATGTGCTGCATCTTCACCACCATCTAGGAGTGCACAGTTTGTATTTCTGGACTGCTCTGAGCCTATTATAAAGGGGTCTGCACAGGTCAGTACAGAATCCATAGGAGGACAAGAGCTTCCTGTCCTCAGGGGGAGGAAGCCCCTGACCAGGCTTTGAGACAAATGGAGCCCCAATCCACCTGAGGACAATGCTTGGACAAAGAAACTGATGGCTGAAGAAGGGGCTTTGCCTTGGGTTCTCTCAGTTGTTTTTCTATATAGCAAGTATAGAAACATTTATTTACCAAACAGTTCATTTGAGCTTTATTCTTCTCATCTTGTATGATGTGTTGATGAATTTAAGGTGATGGAAAGAAAATTGGTGTCTGAGATTCCATCTATTTCATTTGGGCAGCTTAAGAATTGGATATTTGTAGGCCCCAGGTGGTAAGGATAGTTCTCACTGATCAGCATACAATTGATCCCTTCACCCCTTTTGTCCTCCCCACATCCTTATTCTCACATAATCTGTTCAAGAATTTGCACAGTGATCCTTCAAGGAGGTTTTCCGTCATTGACTTCCTGGCATGCATTATTGTTTTTTTCGATAGACTCTGGATTGTTTGGGGGCAGAAAACACCATAGAATTTCAGACAGAGAGAGACACACACATGGGGGAGAATTTATAGCCAAATGGTGAGAACTGCCTGTCTCCTGTGGAGCCCTATCTAGTCAATGAAATAGGTTGCACCTCAATATTACGTTGACTCATCTGAATTGTTAAGTTTTTGACTATTTTTAAGTAATTGAAAAATACTGAGAAGTGGAGTATTCAGTATCGCAGCATTATTTTACCTCCAATATCTTTTACACCCCAAACAGAATATATTGCCCTCACTTGATTTTACCTGGCTTCCAAAACACTAATTTATCCATTAGACTTGAATACACCCTTCCCAGTGTCTCTTATTTTAAAATCACAGTATTACAGTGCTGAACATGTTCTCAGAGAACAAGGATGCATATGTAATTTGAAACTTACTCTCACATTCCTTAGATGTTCTCAGCTAGACTTCTCTGTGAATTGACACTTTGTAAAGGAGCAATCAAACCAAATCAAATCAAATCATGGGAACTTCCTACCCTGAGACTAGAGTAGAGACAGAAAAATTCATGACTCAAGTTCAGAAATTCCCGATTTTACCCTCAAAGTGTCCATATTGGTGGTGACTGGTTATGACAACCTGAAACACAGAAAATTAGTTTGATAAAGCATGGAATCCTTGTGTTCTACTCAGAAAACTTTTTCATAATATCAGTAGCAGTCCTATAGTCTTAAGAAACATTGTCTCCTTTAGCAGAGAGAAAAAACCCAACTCTAATGTTGCATTAGCCTAACCACATATGAAGTTTCCTCTTTTAATATTTCTCTTCACAGACCTTCTATAACTTTCCTCATCCTTTCAGTTTTCCCCTTCTTACTCATTTAGAAATAACCAACTTTAGGACAAACTACTTTCTTTAATCTCCTTTACAACAAATCTCTATACCTTATACTTTCTGTTACTAAACACATACATTTATTTCCCTTTCTATTACAATATGAATGTTTTAACTTTCAGAGACTTCAATTTCTAATGGCAATTAGAAAGTAAGTAATTAACATCCTTAGATTAGAAAATTTATGAATATATATAAAAACCTCTAGAAGAATTTTATTTGCACTTGACAGTTTTACAGAGGCTGGGAAGTTACTGAGAGTTAGAAAAACCTCATAAGACCTTTAATATTGACAAGTTAAGTCATAAGTGATAGTAAGTTTGTTCAGATTCATTAGTAAATTTGCTAGGATCTTCAGAGACTCTGCTACAAAGTTCTTTGAATACAGCATCAGAAAGCACTGGCAGAAGGCCCACTGTAGTCACTATGGCCCACAATCTTCTTTCTGAAAGAATATAATTCCCCTACTTTCTGTACAATTTGTAAGAGTCCCGTAGGCATGCTGCGGGGCATCCACCCATTCCCTTGGCAGGTCCCAGAATCTAAAAGACTTGCTTCTTAGAACAACATGGATTAAGAGGCCCACTCCAAGATTTACCCCAGCATCAGGATTCCCTTTGGTAGACTCTCACCTGGGATCCTCTCCTAGAAATTTGGAATTCCCCCGGCAGACCGACCCATACTTAGGTTTCCTCATTGAGAACTCAAGATTCCCCTTGGCAAACAGCCACTCAGGAATCCCTGAGGAGGTCCCCTACTCAGGATTACCCCTGGCTAACTAGAGATTATTGCCCCAGCAGATGCATACTCAGGATTCCCCCTGGTGAATTTAGGATTCCACCTAGCCAACTTGGAAGTGCCCCTACACATGTCCACCAGACATGCTCACACCAGAGGTCAATTCAACTGGGGTACTTTCCCAAATATCCTGCCAACTATGTCAATTGTAACAATGGGTGCTTGAGGCCAGGCATCTGCAAGTGGAATATTCCAAGAAAACCACCAAAGAAGAGGGATGTGACATGCTATTTATTATCACAGGGCAAAAAGCCTTCAACAGCAACAGGTCAGAGCTGCAGGAAAAGGCAAACAGCCAAAGGCAAGCAATGTTTTTATGCACACAAGCAGAGGGAGAAGTATTCCCATTGGGAAGCAGCCGCCTTCTGAGGGAGAAGGGAGAAAGCTGTGCTGCTTGGTTTCAGGAGCAGATAACATTCATGAGAGCAGGAGAAAACATCCTTGGGAGCAGATACTACAAAAAGCTCATTGTGTACTGCCTTCCTTGACTGCTAGATGACAGTCAGCAGTCTTCTGAATATGTAGAAAAGCTATTTTCTGAACTAATCCCACAGCAGGGGAGGGTGAGCTCCCAGTAGGCCAACAAAGAGTGGCTGGACCTCAGGCAAAAAACAATATTGGGTAACTAAATCGTGTTGCTCATGGGAGCTCCAGGGGTGATGTGGAATTGGGGAGCGAACACCTTGTGCCTCTCGTCTGGCCTCGGGTGAGGACTAAAGGAAGTTCGTTCTCCTATTAAGGGGAGGCACCAGGAGGATTCTGGAATTTATGGAGTACCTGATGTATGCAATAGACCAGACTATTCATTCCAGGCTCAGGACAAACCTTTTAAATGGTTTTCTATTGAAAGAACCACTTTGTCAGTGGCCGGGGAAAGGTTGTTATTATAATTCTACTCCCACTAATGGCATCAGGAATGAATAAACAGAGGGCAGAGAAGGCCTGGGATAAAAGCCAGTCAGGTTGTGACAGCTCCCTGGAGGGCAGACCTTAAAATTTACTGGAATTGAGAGGTTGAGAGTCATTGCTCTACTCCCTCCAGAAGAATCAGCCTGAGATCAGGCACCAGGGACCTATATGGGCTTTCGATTTCAACTCTGCCCTAACTGTCCAGGTCACCCCTTTCATGCTTTAGCTCAAAATCTTTTAGCTGAGCAAAAGGTGACCCAAACCCACTGTTTCTGCCTTTCCTCTTTTCCCTTGAAGCTTTCACTTTCCTCCTCTTTGACCTCATTTTCCTTTTCTGAAAAATTAAAGCAGCTAGGCCAAGGCAGATGCAACATCCCAGAGAAGACATCTGGAATGGCCAAGATGGGTGAGATAGATTTAGCCTCCATGGGTGGGGGAGGTACCTTGACTAGCATAGGTAAATTGCCTGATAAATCTATGAGAAAGAGCTAGCTCTCAATAAATAACAGCCATTGTCCATGTCATTGATGGTGGCCAGGTGGTGGCCTGTCCTTACACCCACGTGCTGTCTTAACATCACTCAGAAGCCTTATTCCTTCTTTTGACCAACCTACTTTGCCCAATACCATTTGCTTCCTCCAATCAGCTCCTACCCCTGTCCCTTCAACTTAGTCCTCCACCAGCTCCTGAATACATTTCTCCACTTCTCAGTATTTATCAGTCATTTAAAAATTGTTGAAAACTTAATACCAATGAGTCAATGTGATATTGGAGTGCAAACTACTTCCATGGCTTCACACTAGAATATAACTCCACGGGAGACAGGCAGGTCCAAACATTTGGCTATAAATGTCTCCCCCAAGGGTATCTCCCTCTGTCTAAAACTCTATTGTGATTTCTGCCCAGGGACAGTCCACAAATCCATCAAAGAGAATATCTGATGCCATAAAGTCAACAAGGAAACCTTCCTCAAAAAATCATTGTGCAAATTCTTTGAACAGATTATGTAAGAAGAAGCATGGGGGAGGGTGAAAGGAGAAAAGGGGATCTATTGTATGCTGATCACTGTGAATTATCCTTACCTCCTGAGGCCTACAAAAGCTTAATCCTCATGCTGCCCATTTGAAATAGATGGAATCTTGGACATTGGTTTTCCTTCCATCACTGTAAATTCATCAATACATCATATATGATGAGAAGAAAAAAGCTCGAGGAAACTGTTTGGAAAAGAAATATTTCTATACTTGCTGTTTAGAAAAACATCTGTGAGAACCCAAGGCAAAGCCCTCACCTCAGCCATCATTGCCTTGGTCCAAGCATTTTCTTCAAGTGTACTGGACTTCTTTTTGTCTGAAAACATGGATGGGGTTTCTTCCTCTTGAGGACAGGAAGCTCTTATCCTTCTGTGTATTCCGTCCTGATTTGTGCAGACACCACAAGCATAATCTTAAAGCAGTTCAGACGTGACAGGCTGTGCACCCCCTAATGGTGGCGTGGATGCACTACGATGAAGCTGAAACATTCAGCCCTTTTATTTTGTGAGGAGGCTGCGAGTAGGGGGTTCTTTCTGGCTGATTTCATTTATTTAATTTCTCACACTTTTTTTGCACTCATATGCTTTATTTAAGTAGATTTGGTATACAAATTTACATTGATTTCTGGTGCACAATATAATAATCTGGCATTTACATACCTTACAATGTGATCACCACACTGAGTCTGATAATCATCTGTCACCGTGCAAATTATCCCAATCTTATTAACTATTTTCCTCACTTTGCGTTGTTCACACATTCCACACATTCATGCCCAACCCAATACTTACAGACCTCTGTGGGGAAAAAATAGAAAACACACACACTCCTTAGACATGGATACAAACAGCAGACACTGATGCACACATGTCGATTAACACTCATACTTAGGCAGAGACACAACACACCCATAGAATCAAACACATATACACACTCATAGAAAATTTCACACAGACACATACATGCAAACACATGTGTATTTACAAATGCCTAAATGTTCACATGCATACAAGTTTTTCTTTCCCTCTCTCTCACACACACAAAACACAGCAGGAGACAAAAAGAACCCAGCCAGGTGTTCACTTACTCTTATCATTCCACACATGTAGGGACATGGCACATGGACACAATACCTGCAGCAGGACGATCCATGTTAGAATCTCTATGGCAGTTTCTGTCTGACACAGACAACAAAAATCCTCCAAAGTCAAGCATTCCAGCCAGACCCTTGAGCCACCAAGCCTTTTCCTTAAGTACCTTGCATGTCCAAGCAGTCTCCTCAGCCCTTTGGTAGACCTTGGCTCTGGAAGGGAGGTAGTATGCCTTGCATCATGGATGGGGGATGGGGCATAGGCTCTTCACTTTCTGAGCCACAGGCCAGAGTTCAAATAACTATCCAAACACATGTCCCCAGAATCCAAGCCCCTTCTGCACCACCCTGGATGGATCCAGGGATCTAGGAGATGGCACCCCAAGCTTAAGCCAGAGCTCTGCTCTGGAGGTAAAAAGGATGAAGAAGGGGCTAAAGAGGGGTGTAATGAGTGAGGTATGGATGATGGCTAGAAATGGGGTGGGGGTAAAGAAGGTGGAAGAGTGAAAGAGGGAAGGGAAGAAAAGCTTGTTGCATGAAAGGGGACCTGGAGAAAGAGGGGAACGGGGGTCTGGGAGTAGGTAAGATTGAAAAGACAGGGGCTTGGTGGTGGGAGCTAAAAGGAAGAGGCAATGGCTTGGAAAAAGGACAGGTTGGTCAGAAGAGAGAATGGGGCTCCAGGGGTATGGCACATTGCAGGGGGCTGGACAGGCTGCTGTCCAGCCAACATTAACAGCATGGACAACAGCTGGGCTTTATTGAAAGTTACCCCTCCCATAGAGGAGCATTTAGTGGGTAACTCACCTGGTTCTAGTCAATGTGTCTGCCATGGCTGAATTAATGTCAGCTCACTCTT
>NW_006434839.1:22729259-22755845 GCF_000325575.1 Pteropus alecto
CTAGGGATTTACCTTTTCTGAGCCTGGCTGCCTCCATTTTGCAGAAGAGGAACCTGAGGACAGAGAGGAGGAGAATGAAAGCTCCAAGGTGGAAGAGGGCAGGCAACAGTGGGTCTTGGTCACCTTTTGCTTAGTAAACACACTTGAAGATAAACATAAATAAGTGTGACCTGGACAGTCTCAGCAGGGTTGAGATCAAAAGACCACATGGCCAGATTCTCCAAAGACCCACCCCAGTGCCTGACCAGGGGCAGTTTCTCCAGGAAGGGGCAGGATGGTGACACCCAGAACTCTTAATTCCAGAAACTTCAAGGCCTAGCCCCCAGAATTCTGGGGACACCCGACCAGTTTTTAACCTGGGCCTTTTCTGCATCTTGGTTTCTTCATCCCTGGTGCCATTGGTGGAGGGAGGGTTGTAGTGACAGACTTTCCTTGGCCACTGGCAGTGGAGTTCATTCAACAGAAAATATTTGAATAGTTTGTCTTGAGCTTGGAATGACTGGTCAGATACTCCACAAATACCAGACAACTCCTGGAGCCCACAGTCAATTGGAAAACCAACTCCTCCCAGTCGTAACCCCAGGCCAGTCCATAGGGGCAGGGTGGTCACTCCTCAATGCTCTTGGATTGCTGGAGCCCAAATGAGAATCAAGGCTCAGTAAGTCAGCTCTAGCTTCTGCCAGAGTGCTGGCCATTCGCCACTAACCTCCTGAGAGCCTACTCTGACATGTCATGCACGACACCTTTAACCATCCAAGTTCTTGCTGCATTTGTATTCTCTCCTTGCCCTAATGCTTGAAGCTCTTACCTTAAATCCAGTGGTGGGTCCAGTCACCAGTCCTTAGTCTGGCAGTAGATGGACACCGGACAGCATTGGACATTTCAAGGCTGCTTTCAGCCAGGAGCTTAGGTCTCTGCCACTTACTGCCTGTCAAACTCTGATAATCCTTCTGTGAATCTGGCCTTCTCATCCAATCTCCACAACACCATCAAAAGAAAATATAACACAACAATAAGGACAAGACCATAGGATCCTACTCCAGTGCGGGATCAAAACTGAATGCCAAATGAACCAAGACAACAGAATACTGGGACAAGAGGGCAATGGGTGTGTGGAGAGAAAAAATGTGCAAAGAGAGTCAACTCTAGGGTGACAGTGTGAAACTAGATTCTAGCTACTGAGCACACAATCGAATATACTGACATGATATTATCAGGTTTCACACCTAAAATTTATATCAGTTAATTATCCAGTATTTCCGTACTCAATTTTATTGTTCAAAAAATAAAGCTACATAGGATCAAATGGGGAAAAAGGGAAATGCTGTACGTTCCTATTTTCACACTACATCAAAATTACAACTAAACTACAGAGCAGCCGTGATTTACAGTCAGCTTAAATTCAGTTGAAAGTATTAATATACCTTGGGACATGCAAAAGTGGCGCCCTCTATTTTTTAGGATGGCATAGTCAAGCAACGGGCATGTCTTACACTTGCATGTGGAAGTGGAGAATCAGGAATAATATACTGGCTGATGAAGTCTCCAGGAGGTTCAGGGTGTTTGAGCTCCACATGGTGCTCTTCAGCTTAGGGCTCCAGTTGCCAATAGAGATGTTTTTACAACTTTTGGTTGTTAAAACCAATGAATATTGTGGCTGTGTTAGATGGAGGATTGCAGGAGCCACAGAAATTTTTTTCAATGGCCCATGCTCAGACTTGATGGCTGACAGACTTACTCACTCTTATTCTATCACTGGAGCAGCAACTTGAATGGTACCAGGGACATAGGGAATGGAACTAAATTCTCTGGCTTCAGGGTGAGGGTTGGAGGCGCGGCTTTCTCGCAGACAGAAGTGCGCCCAGGCAGAATTTGCAGAATTTGTTGTTTCTTTCTTGAGCCCTTTACCGCTCCAGCGTGCAGATGCGGATGCTTCCATATCTGAGTCTCTATCAACCTGGCTAACTTGGTAGTCCCATCTGGTGATTCCCTGAGACCCTGTCACACCCAACTTATAAATTGTTTCCAGTAGGTTTCCCATGTAAACAGCCTGTCTTGGCTCATGCTGTAAACGTTCCTAAAATCTTTTAAAGGTTTACAAAACCCAAACAAGCAGAACTAGTCCTCATCATTCCCTATACCTCTATCTGAGCTGCCTGAAGCCTGGCACTAGCGGAACCTGGCCTCAGTTCATGGTTCATCCTTTTGAGACACATGCAAACTCAGCGTGGGTGGAAGACATCTGTGGATTGCTTGGTGACTTTTGCCAGGCAGCCCTCGGCAGGGCACAGGTAGGGCTGAACTAGGCCTATGGTGAGGTTTCTTCCTGGACGCTACAGGTTCAGCATGCCAGTTGTCAGCTTTAGACTGAGCCACAGCACTACGGGGCTGCATCTGAGGATGACAAACCCAAAAGGCTACCTGGGAAGGCTCCAGAGTTCTGCTGAAGCGAATTTTGCTCTGTAGGGTCAGCCCCTCACCGGCCAGTTCTCGCAAAGAAGCCTGAGGGTCGATCCCTCCAATTGTTGTGCAAACAGCAACCAGGGCTCAATGACAACAGGAGGGCACGCACAACCCAGATCAGGTGACCAGGGAAGACTGCACCGCCGGGCCTCACAGGATACCTATTACATAATGCAACACTACTAAGATCGGGAGACATAGCAGCCCTACCTAATACATAGAAACAAACACAGGGAGGCAGCCAAAATAGGGAGACAAAGAAACATCTCCAAGTGAAAAAAATGAAACAAAGTTCCAGAAAAAGAACTAAACAAAATGGAGACAAGCCATCTACCAAATACAAATACGTGTTCAAAACACTAGTTATAAGGATGCTCAGTGAACTTAGGAGAATAAATGAACTCAGTGAGAACTTTAATAAAGAGATAGAAAACATAAAAATGAAGATAGAAAGCATAAAAAAGAACCAGTCAGAAGTGCAGAGTACAATCACTGAAATGAAAAATACATTGGAGCTAATGAAAAGTAGACTAGATGAAGCACCGGATTGAATCAGAGGTTCAGAAACACCCAATCAGAACAGCAACAAGGAAAAGAAAAATCCAAAAATATGAGGATAGATTAAGGGGCCTCTGGGACAACAGGAAGCTTAACAATATTTGTATCATAGGGGTTCTAGAAGGAGAAGAGAGAGAGCGAGCAAGGAATTGAAAACTGATTTGAAGAAACAATGATGAAAACTTCCCTCACCTAGTGAAGGAAATAGACATAAAAACCCAGGAAGCACAGAGTCCCAAACAAGAAAAACCCTAATAAGCTCACACCAAGACACGTCATAATTAAAATGCCAAAGGTTAAAGACAAAGAGAATCTTTAAGCAGCATGAAAAAAGCAGTTAGTTACCTACAATGGAGCCCCCATAAGACTGTCAGCTGATTATTCAACAGAAATTTTGCAGGACAAAAGGGATAGGCATGAAATATTCAAAGTGATGAAAAGAAAGAACCTACAACCCATATTACTCTACCCAGCAAAGCTATCATTTAGAATAGGTCAGATAAAGAGCTACCCAGGCAAGAAAAAACTAAAGGAGTTCATCAACACAAACTAGTATTTCAAGATGTTAAATAGGCTTTTTTAAGAAGAAGAAAAAAGATTAAAGATATGCAAAATAAAATGGCAATAACTGCATATCTATCAACAATTAATTTAAGTGTAAGTAAATTAAATGATCCAATCAAAAGACAGCATGGCTGAATGGATAAGAAAATAAGACCCCCTACATATGCTCCCTACAAGAGATACACTTCTGATCCTGAGGCACACTCAAACTGAAAGAAAGTAAAGGGATCAAAAAGGATATTTTATGAAAATGGCGGTGGGGGGAGCTAGAGAAGCAACACTTATTCCAGACAAAATAAACTTTAAGTCAAAGACTATAACAAGAGACAAAGAAAAACCCAGTAATCCTACTTCTGGATATTTGTTCAAAGAAACCCAAAACACTACTTTGAAGGGACATGTGAATCCATATGTTCATTGCAGCTTATTTACAATAGCCAAGATATGGAAGCAACCTGGGTGTCCATTAGTAGATGAATGGATAAAGAATAGGTGGTACATATATACAGTGGGATATTTCTAAGCCGGAACAAAAACTGAAATCTTGCCATCTGCAATAACAAGGATGAACCTAGGGGGTGTGGTCCTGAGTGGAGTACTTCAGGCAGAGAAAGATGAATGCCACATGATTTCACTTATGTGTGGAATATCAAGAACAAAACAAACAAACAAACAACACAGAAATAAACTCATAGATACAGAGAACATTTGATGGTTGCCTGAGGGGAGGTAGGGTTTGTGGGTAGGTGAAAAAGGGGAAGGGATTCAGTAGTACAAATAGTCATGGGGATGGAAAGTATAGCATGAGAAATATAGTCAATAATATTGTAATAACTATCATAGTGTCAGAAAAGTGCTTTAGTACTTTATTGGGGGTGATCAATTTGTAAGATATAGAGATGTCTAATCATGTTATATACCTGAAACTAACATAATATTGTATTCAAACTGTAATTGAAAAATTAAAAAATTATTAAAAGGATACAAAAGCATGTTTCACTTTACTAAACCTGAGTCACGAATTTTATTACTACAATCCAGTGACAAATTAGGAAGTTCTGATTTGATTTGACTTTTTTAATCGACTCACAGAGACATCTAGCAAACCACATCTTAGGAATGTGAGAGTAAGTTTCCAATTACGTACGCGTCTTTCTTATGAGAACATATCCAGCACGGTAATACTGTGACTTAAAAACGAGAGAAACTGAGAAGGGTATATTACACACTTATTGATAAATTAGCTTCTTTGAAGCTGGAAATGTTTAAGTAAGGGTAATACATTTGGTTTAGGGTATAAAAATTATCACAATTGAAATAATGCTGCGATACCAAATACATTTTTCATCTCTCAATATTTTTCATATACTTAAGATTTGTAGAGAAATTAACAATACCGATGAGTAAAAGTTTACTTGAGGTGGTATCTATTCCTGGCCTTAAACTGTAAATCGGCTTAGGTTCACCATTGATTTTGTGATTAAGGTTAGGCTTAGGCTTAGGGTTAAAGTTAGGTTTGAAGTTAAGGTTTGGCTTTAAATTTGGATTAAATTTACATTTAACGTTAGGAAAAAGAACAAAATTAGAGTTAAGTTAGGCTTAAGGTTAGATTTAGGTTTGAATTAGGGTTAATTTTAGAGTTACAGTAGAGTTAGGGTTAGGGTTGAGGTTAGGTTTAAGGTAGAGTTTATGATTAGGGTTAGGTTTAGTGTTATAGTAGACTTGAGATTAAGGTTTGAGTTTATTTAGGGTCGGGATTAGGTTTGGGGTTTAGGGTTAGGTTTTGAGTTAGAATCAGGGTTAAGGTCAGATTTAGGGTTTGGGTGAGTTTTAGGGTTAGAGTCGAGTGTATGTTTGAGTTAGAGTTAGCTTTGAGTGAAGTTTAAAAATAAATTAGAGTTAGTGTTAAGGTACGGTTTAGAGTTACGTTTAGAGGGTTAGGATTACGTTTAGGGTTGCAATCATGAATAAGGTTCATCAGGATTAGACTTATATTTACTTTTGAGGTTAGGCTTTCGAAACTAGGGTCAGGGTTAGGGTTAATGTTAGGATAAGGCTTGGGTTATTAAGGTTTAGATTTAGGGTAATGGTTGAGTTCACGATTAGAGTTAGGCATAGCGTTAGGTTCTGGTTAGAATTAGCATTAGGTGTAGGCTTAGAGTTAGCTTTGAGATTAGGTTTTGGGTTTTAATTACGTTATAGTTTTGGTTTAAGTTTAAGATTATTAGGGTAACTTCAGTTAAAGTTAGGGTTCACTTAGGTTTAGGGTAAGGGTTAGGTTTTGAGTTAGGTTTAGCATTAGGTTTATGGTAAGGGTTATGTTCTAAGTTAGGTTTAAGGTTAGTTTTTGAGTTTGAGATAGGGTTAGGGTTAGGCTTGAGTTTCTGTTTAAGGTTAGGTTTATGGTTAGGGTTATGTTTTGAGTAAGCTTCAAGTTAGGGGAAAGGTTAGATTTAGGGTTAGGTTTAGGATGGATTTTATGATTATGGATAGGGTTAGGTTAGGATTAGAGTTTTCATTGAGCTTGGGGTTTGAGTTTGAACTAGGGCTGGAGTTAGGGTTAGGCTTAGGGTTAGGTTTGAGTTAGGTTTTTAATGAAGTTTAGAGTTAGGTTTAGGGCTGAGTTAACAATGAGCATTAAGGTTAGAGTTAAGGTTAGGTTTAAGGTAAAGGCTAGGGTTTGGGTTGAGCTTGTGATTAAGATTAAGGTTAGTGTTAAGCTGAGAGCTAGCTTTGAAGACAGAATGTAGTTTCAAATTAGGATTAGGTTTAGTGTGGTATTTAGGTTACAAACTCAGGTTAGGGTTAGGTTTACGGTTATGGTCACAGTTAATGTTAGGGTTTGGCTTGAGTTAGGGTTAGTGTTAGATTTATATTAGGTTTATGGTTAGGGTTAGAATTTAGTTAATGATTTGGGTAGTGTTAGATTCACTTTTGAGGTTATGGATTTATTTCAATTAGGGTTAGGGTTACGTTTGAGTGTATGATTAGCCTTAACAGTAAGGTTAGAGTTAACGTAAGTTTTGAGGTTGGGGTTAGGTATAAATTAGTGTTAGGTTAGGCTTAGGGATAGGGTAAGGATTAGGATTAGGGTTCTGTTTCTGTTTAAGTTTAGGGTTAGGTTAAGATGTGAGTTTATAATTAGTTTTAGGATTAGGGGTAGATTTAGCATTGAGGTCAGGATTTGGTTAGAAATTAGTGCTGTGATTAGGGTTAGTGTAAGGTCTAGGCTAGGATTAGATTTTGGGTTAGTTTTAATGGTAGGGATAGGTTTTGAAGTAGGATTGAAAAGGATAGTGTTAGAGTTACAGTTGTAGTCAGGATTAGCTCTGGGTTTCTTAAGGTGGTTAGACTTAGCTTTGAAGTTACGATTTGGTTATAAACTAGAATTAACTGTTACTGTAAGGGCTAGTGTCAGAGTTAAGTTTAAATTTAGGGGAAGGTTAGTTAGAATGAGGTTTTGAGGTAGGTTTAGGTTTAAGGTTTATATTAAAGTTAGAGTTGATTTATGATTAGTTACACAGATAAAACAGGTGAAATTCGCTTTGAGATTACGGTTTAGGTTTAAATCCAGGTTAGGGTTACAGTTAGGTTGAGAGTAGAGCTTGGGTTAGGTTTACATTTAGTGTTAGAGTTTGGTTGAGGGTTTGTGCTGGAGATAGAGTTGGTGATAAGTTTAGGTTTAGCTGGAGTTTATGATTAAGGTTAGAGTTCAGGTAATGGTAAAGGTTAGAAGATTATTTAGCATAAGTAATACTATTACTTTTTGAGTTAAGGTTAGTGTTAAAATTAGGGTTAAAATTAACTTTCATTTGGGGGTTGTATTTTAATTAGGGTTAGGTTTAGGATTAGAGTTTGGTTAGAATTCAGGTTAGGTTTTCATTTAGGGTTAAGTTAAGGTTAAGGTTGAGTTTATAACTCAAGTTACTGTTAGATTTAGGTTTAAATGTAGCTTTAGGTTAGGGTTTTGGGTTAAATTAAGGGTATGGTTAAGGTAGAGTTAGAATAAGGGCTAGGTGTGGGTTACATTTAAGGTTAAGCTTAGAGTTAGGGTTAGGTTAAGCTTTAGCATTACAATTAGGGTTAGTGTTAGAGTAGAGTTTATAATTAGGATTAAGTTTAGGTTTAGGAATAAAGTTAACTTTAAAGTTAAAATTTGGGTTTAAGGTAGGGGTAGGATTAGGTTTAGGCTAGCGTAAGGGATCAGTTTAGGGTGAAGTTCTGGGTTACAGGTAAGATTAGGTTTTGAGTTAGTGTTAGGGTTAGGGTTAATATTAGCATTAGGATTAGAGTTAGAGTTGAGTCTATAATTAGGTCGATGGCTAGGGTAAGGGTGCGAGTTATCTTTGAGGTTAGGCTGTGGGTTTAAATTAGCATTAGGCATTAGGATAGTATTAGGGTTAGAGTAAAAGCTACAGTCAATGTTAGGGTTAGGGGTAGTTTTGGAATTAGGGTTAGCATTAGTATTAGGGATAGCATTAGCTCTGAGTTTAGGTTTTCATTTAAACTAGGGTTAGGGTTAGGGGTGAGGTAAGGGCTAGTGTTACCATAAACTTTACTGTTAAGGTTAAGGTTAGTTTTAAATATTAATTTAGAGGGTAGAGTTTTGGTTAAGGTAATAGTTTTAGGGTTTGGGTTATGGTTGAGTTTATGATTAAGTTCAGTGATAAGGTTAGATTTATCTTTAGGTAAGGGTTTGGGTTAAAAATTGTGTTCGTGTAAAAGTTAGTTCTTGGGTTAGGGTTAGGGTTAGGGTTATGGTTAGGTTTTGAGTTAGGATTAGACTTGGAGTTAACATTAGAGTTTGGTATATGGTTAGGATTGAGTCAGGAATAGAGTTAGTAGTATTAGTAGCATTGGTATTGGTATTGGTATTGGTATTGGTATTGTTATTAGTATTGGTATTGGTATTGGTATTGGTATTGGTATTAGTATTGGTATTATTATTATTATTATTATTAGTAGTAGTAGTAGTAGTAGTAGTGGTAGAGACAGACTTAGCCTTGAGGTCAGTGCTTGGGTTTAAAATAGGTTTTGTTTTCTGCATTAGTGGTAGTGGTAGAGTTACATTTCAGATATTAAGGATAGTGTTAGCTCTTGAGTTAGGATAGGTGTATGGTTAGGGTTAGAGTTAGCTTTGAGGTTAGCATTTGATGTTATTTATGGTTAGGGTAAGGTTTAGGGTTGTGTGTATGATTAGGGTTAGGGTTAGTATTAAAGTTACCTTTGAGGTTATGGTGTAGGGGCATTAGTGTTAAGGTTACCTAGTGTGAGGGTTAGGATTAGGTTTAAGGTTAGGGTTGAGGATAAGTTTTCAGTTAGTTTTAGCAACATGGTTAAAGTTCACCTTGAGTTTAGGGTTCAAATTTAGTTAGTGTTAGGCCTACGGTTAGTCTAAGGGGTAGGTTTAGATCGAAGATTTGCATAAGGTCAGGATTAAGTTTATGTATTGAGTTAGCACTTAGATAAGGGTTCGATTTAACATTAAGATAGCATTGCAGTTAAGGCTGATTCTATGAATATGATGAGGATTAGGGTTAGCTTTTAGATTAAAATTTGGCATAATTTAGGGTTAGCTTAGGGTTAAGTTTAGCATAATATCTAGTGTTGGGTTTAAGATTATGGTTATAGTTAGGGATAGGATTTGGATCGTGGTTAGAGTTCAGGTTAAGTTTAAGTTAGGAATATTGTTATGGTTAGACTTAGCTTTGTACTTATGCTTTGCATTGCATCAGTGTTAGGATCAGAGTTAGAATTTGGTAAAGGTTAGGGTTAGTGTTAGTTTTAAAGATAGGTTTTGAGTTAAGATTAGATTTAGGAAAGGGCTAAGATCTGATTTAAGGTTAGCATAAGCATCAGGGTTAGGTTTAGGTTTTGAATTAGGGTTAGGGTAAATTTAAGTTTAGATTTAATGTTGAAAAAGATTTTAAGTTAGTTTTAGGGTTGGATTATTGTTAGAGTTAAAATTATGGTGACCGTTAGGGTAACAGATAATTAAGTTTAGGTTTAGTTTTAGAATTAGAGTTAGCTTTATAGTGAGGCTTTGGGTTTAAAATAGGGTTAGATTTATGCTTAGAGTTAATTTAAGGGTTGAACTTAAGATTCAGGTCAGGGTTAGTGATAGGTTTTGACTCAGGTTTAGGGTTTGCATTAGAGCTAGAATTATCTTTGAGTTTACGATCTGAGTTTAATTAGTGTTTGGTATAAGATTAGAGTAAGACTAGAGTTTGATTTTGTTTAGGGTGAGTGTTAGAGCTATAATTAGAGTTAGCATTGAGTTAATGTTTCTTTTCTATTAGGGTTATGGTTAGAGTAAGAGCTCATGTTAGTATGTTTTTTTTTTTTAATTAGGATTAGGTTTTTAGTTTGGATTAGGATTGAAGTTAATTTTGAAATTAAAATTAGATTTAAGGTTATGTAGAGTTCATTTTTAGGTTTAGCATCAGCTTTAGTTGAGGATTAGGATTAGGGTCGACTTTAGTTTTAAGGATAAGGTTTGAATTGAGGTTTCTAAAGTTACTGTTTGTGTTAGGGTTAAGATTAGTTTAGGACTAAGGTTCGTGTTAGCTTTAAGGTAAAGTTAGGTTTAGGATTAGTTTAGGGTAGAGGTGAAAATTCCTTTTCAGTTTCAGTTTAGGGTTAGGGTTATGGTTTGGGTTTACTGTTAGGGTTAGAGTTAGCTCAGGTAAAGATTGTATTCATATTAGGGTCAGGTTTGAGTTGTATTAGGGTGAATTTAGCATTTGGGTATTATTATTTGGGTTGACATTAGGACTTCAGTTAAGGTTAGATTTGTGTTGCTGTTAGGATTACGTTTAATATAAGAGTTAGGGTGAGAGTTTAAGTTTGGGATAGGTTTAGAGTAGCTTTAGGGTTGCTTATAATGGGGTTAGAATTAGGGTTAGGGTTTAGTGTTATTTGCTTGATGTTATGATTAGTGTTAAGTTTGGGTTTATGATTGAGTTTGAGTTAGGTTAGGGTTTGGGTTGGGTCAGGGGTTAGGGTGAGTGTGGGCTTTGGGATTAGGGTTTGGATTAGCTTTAATTTTAGGTATAGGATTGGGTTGAGGTTATGAGTTGTGTTAGCCTTAGGGTTGAGATTATGCATAAATTCAGGTTTGGGTTATGATGAGGTTTAGGGTCATCTTTAGGTTTTGGTTGAGGTTTGGAATGTAATTCCATTTTAATTTAGGGTGAGGGTTAAATTTGAGGTTTGTATTAGTGTTAGGTTAAGGTTCGAATTATCTTTCAGTTAAGGTTTTGAATTCATATTGTGGTTAGTGTTGAGGTAAGTGTTAGGGTTAGTTTTAGTTTTCCATTATAATTTTAAATTGGAACCACATTAAGAGTAGGGTTGGAGTTAAGTTTATGGTTCGGTTTGTGTTGATTGCAGAATTATAGTTAATATTATGGTTAAAGGTATGGCTAAGATTGAGGTTAGGATTAGAGTGAGTCTTGGGGTTAGCTTTAGGGCTAGGGTTAGGCTTAGGTAAAGGGCTAAGGTTAGAATTAGGTTTATGATTTAGGTTAGGGTGTGGTTTAGCTTTATTTTGGGGGTTGTTTTTAGGGTTAGTGTTAGGATTATTTTTAACATCAGTTAGTGTTGTGGTTAGTGTTTGAGTTATGTTTAGGGTTAAAGCTAATGTCAGAGTCGAGATTGTTGTTTGGCATGAGGTTAGGTTTCTGGTTGCAGTTAAGACTGTTTCTAAAATGTTCTTCCAACTTGACTCTCAGAAAGGTACTGATAACAAGTCACATCATAAAATTTGCTATGTGCATGACTGGATCAATTAGAGTTTCATTCTACAAAAGAATCCTACTGAATACAGTGTGCTCGAGTCAAGCCCATATTACAGGCATTGCACAAAAGTGTGATTTCCATCATCTGTCTTAGCACTGTTCTCAGCGATATGCCAGTACCTTGTCAAAAACATCTTTTTGAAAGGATGGTACAACCAAAGGCATCATAGAATATGTTTTGTTTCCATTCCCTGATATATCAATGTCATGCATAGTTTGCAAGTAACTTGTTAGTAACATAGAGATTATAGGTCATGTTTAAACATAGTGCTACATGCATCACAGAATGGTTTCAGTTCCATTTATCTAATGAACACTGTACCAAACTCAGATCGCAACTATCCAGTTTGGTACATACATATAAACGTACAACAACCTGTAACAACAAAGTTACTGATGACAAGTCATGTCATAAACTTTGCTATATGTATAAAAGGATATGTTTGAGTTCCCATCTATGAAAGAACTCTGCTTAATAGTGTGCTCCACTCAAATTTTTCTTTTACATGCATTACAGATAAGTCCATTCTCTGACTCAGTACTGTTCTGAATACAGCTTCAGTGTTCATAGTGCACTAATACCTTGTCAAAAACATCTTTTGACAAAGAATTACACTTGAATTAGAATATGAGATTAATTTCCATACCCTGAGAGACAAAATTGAGAAACACACTTTGCAAGTGACTTGTTAGAAACATAGAGATTACAAATCGTGTCTAGGAATAGTAATAGTCACATGTCATAAAAGGTTTCAAAGGCATTCAGAAAATCAACACCCTGCTGAAGAAAATTTGCAAGTATTCTGTTTGGTACATATTAACTACAAGTAAGTTTTAACCCCATACTAGATGTTTTACACAATATGTAAGAGTTTGACAACTAAAATATTCTTCTAAAGCATATTTCCAGTTACCTTTTTGGAAAAATGCTGATAACACAGCACATGATAAGTCTTGTAACATGCAGCAGAGAATGTGCTGAATATAGTGTGTTCAAGTCAACCTTTTACTACATGTATTACAGATAAATGTGATTTCCATTTTCCAAATCATAACACTTTAGATAATAAAGTATCCTGATCACACTTTAGATAATAACACAGAGTGTTAGTAATCAGTCAAAAATATTCTTTGATGAGCCAGTAAGCGACCCCCTATATTAAAAAATGCATTTATTATCCATTCATTAAGAGTCAAAGTTGTGGAACACAGTTTGTAAGTAAATTTGTAGAAACAGAGATTACAAATCATGTTTAAAAACAGTACTACATGCATTAGAAAATGGGTTTCATTTCCACTCAGATAACCATTATGCTTAACCATGTTTGCATATATTCCATTTGGTATGTATTAATGACAAGTAAGTTTCAACCCTTTACTACCTGCTTACACAATGAGTAGGAATTTGAGGATTAGAAGGCCACTGCATAATACAAGTCATGTCTCTGAGCCACATGTGCGACAGGATGTGGTTGAGTTCCCTTCCAAGGAAGAACTCTGATGAATAGATTGTGCTCAAGTCAATCTCTTTTCTACCTGAATTACAAACAAATGTGTTTCACATTCTTTAAGAACTTTATGAACAGTTTTGATGCTTACAGAGCACACTAGTACAATCTTTAACATAACATCTTTTGGAAACTCCATTACAGACCACTTGCATTAGACTGTTTCGACTTTACTCACTGAGAGAGGAAGTCAAGGAATGAATTTGCAAGCAAATTGGTAGAAACATAGAGATTACAAATCATGTCTAGAAACATATCAGAAAAGGTTTCAGAACCATTCACAAAATGAATACCCTGCTGAAAAAAAAATTTGGTATTTATTAATTACAAGTAAGGTTTACTTATAAACCAGATGCTTTACACAATGTGTTTCCCACTACCTTTTTGGAAAAGTGCTTATAACAAGGCATGGAATAAATCTTGTAACATGCAGCAGAGAATGTGTTGAAGTTCCATTCAAGAAAGACCCATGTTGAATATGGTGTGCTCAAGTCAAATTTTTACTACATGTATTACAGATAAATGTGATGTCCATTCTCTGACATGACTGTTCTGAACACACCTTAGTAACACAGAGTGCTACTAAAATACTCTGATAAGCCCATAAGTGACTCCCTGCATTACAGAATTCACTTAGTATCCATTCATTGAGAGTCAAATTTAAGGAACACAGTTTGTAAGTAACTAGGTAGAAACATAGAGATTACAATTGATGTTTAAAAACAGTACTACACACATTAGAGAATGGGCTTTATTTCTCTTCACTAGGTAAACACTGTGCTTAACTGTGTACCTTTTTGAAAACATCTCTCAAAAAACTCAACCATGGACTACTTGCATCAGAGATGTGTTTCTATTCCATTCACTGAGAGACGAAGTTGAGTAACACAGTTTGCAAGCAAATTGTTATACATGTAGAGATTACAAATCACATTTATGACAGTAAAACATACATGGCAGAATGGTTTTCCATTCCATTCACCAAATATAAACACTCTTCTGAACACAGTTTACAAGTATTCCATTCAGTACATGTTAATTATGAGTAAGGCCTTTATTACATGCTTTACATGAGATGTAAAATTTGGGTGATTAAACGAATCATTCCTTGACTTCCTCTCTCAGTGAGTAAAGTCGAAACAGTCTAATGCAAGGGTCTGTAATGGAGTTTCCAAAAGATGTTATGTTCTAAGTAGTTTACAATTAGCTGGTAAGTAAGATACAAGGCATACCATAATCTTTGTGACAGGTTATAGAATGCATTTGAGTTCTACTCCATGAGAGAACTCTGCTGAATATAGTGTGTTCATGTTTAACTTTTTTGCTATGTACATTATAGATAACTATGAATTCTATTCTCTGTCTAAGGAGTGTTCTGAACACAGTTTCAATACTGCCACAGTGTGCTAGTACCTTGCTGAAGTCATCTTCTTGACACCTCTTTCGCAGACCACATGCATTCGAGAATAAGATGTTTTCATTTGCTGAGAGACAAATGTGATGAACCCTATTTGGAAGTAACTTGTTAGTAAAATAGAGAAAACATCTTGTTGGTAAATAGGTCAGACACTGGTTCAATCTTAGTTTTAGCGTTAACTTTAAGGCAGGATTGGAGTTACTTTATTATAAGGGGTAAATTTGAAGTCATGTTTAGGATTAGTGTTAGGTTTAGGTGTATTGTTAGGGTTAGGATTTGGGTTGACATTCAGATTAGGGGTAGATTTCAGGTTGGAGTGAGGTTATAGTTAGGGTTGAGGGTAAAATTAAGGTTAGTGTTTTGGTTAGGATTAATATTTAGGTTAAATTTAGGAATAGGTTTACTATTTTAGTTTGCAGGTAGGTTATTAGGCCTAGGGTTTGTTTTAGTGTAAGACATAAGGTTGAAGTTGAGGTTAGGATGAATGAAAGGGTTAGCTTTAGAGTTAAGATTAGGTTTTGGTTGTTGTTAAAATTAGCATAATGAAGGCATAATGGTGGCTGTCCATCCAGCCCTTGTTCTGGTGCCAAGTAATTCAGGCTTTCTCAGTATAAATCTTGCACGAGCCTCTGACCCAACACCAGTGTCCCAGTTCTGGAAGCTGGATGTCTGAGATTAGGGTGTGCCATGGTTGCATCATGGTGAGGTATCTCTTCTTGGTTATAGACTGCCGTTTTCTTGTTTTCCATGTTGGAAAGAAAAAAGAAGTAAAATCAAACAAACAAAAATATGTTTAGCCACAAATCATGCCAACTCTGATGGAAAATAAAAATTACTGAAAAAGAGGAAAAAAAAATGGTGTAGATAATAGAGGTTCTGTTCATCCCTCTGGTGACCAAATCAAAGTTATGATGGAAACATGGAGCAAGCAGCAATGAAAAATCACCTGGGATCTAGATGAACAATCCATACAACCAGGGAGAAACCCAAGAAATCACCCTGCAATGGCAGAAGGTAAGATGGGGCGAGGATGCAAGGCTTCCAAGTCTGGAGCAGCTGAGTGAAATGGAGGCTGCGGCAGCAGCAAACGCCTCTTAAAGAGGCCAATTCCGTGAGCGGGTTTTTTCGGTGATGGACCTGCTCACTCTGAGCACCAGTACCAATTTGGCTGCACCAGGGGACATCAGGGACTTATAGGGAGACATCGTCAGAGTGAGGGCTTAGATGAGACTTGCTCTGTACAGAAGTGCCAGCGATATCCATTGTTCCCTGTTGAGCCCTCCCCACTCCCAGTGCACAGACACAGCACCACCATAGCTGAGATGTCATGAAACTGAATAACAGAGGTCGCTCTACCCAGAGAATTCCCTGAAACTTTGTCTCCCCCAACTTGCAGCCCCACCCAAGTCACATCCAGGTATATTCTCAGTGAATCAGGTGCTCCTTGCTGAACAGCGCCTAGACTCACTCTGTAGGCAGCTGGCCTTGGTTTCTGGTGTGGCCTTTTGAGACAACTATAAGCACAGCATCCGTGGATTGCTTGCTGAATCTTAACAAGTGGCCCCCCGGGGGGGGGGCACAGTTTTGGGCTAAATTTGGTCTGCAGCTGAATCCCTCTCAGGACTGTACCACTGGACATCTACTTCACAAATCCACACTAATAAGACTGGGAGACTTAGGAGCTTTGCTTAGTACATAGAAACAGACACAGAATGACAGCTAAAATGAGAAGACAAAGATGCAGAACAGAAATCCAGAAATAATGAAGTCAAGTAATCTAACAGATGCAGAGTTCAAAACACTGGTTATAAAGATGCTCAATGAACTCTTGGGAAGTGCATATAAATTCAGTGAGAACTTCAACAAACCATAAAATTGGAAATGGAATTTATAAAATGGAATCAGTCAGAAATGAAGAACACATTATCTGAGATGAGAAGTATATTCAGAATAAAGAAGAGGATCAAATTACCTACCTAGAGGATGGGAAAACCAAGGACACTCAATCAGAATGGCTAGAAAAAAAGATGTCCAGACTATAAAAATAATTTAAGGAGCATATGAGACACTATTAAAGGTCCAAATATCCATCTGATTGGAGTACCTGAAAGGAAACAAGATGTTGAACAGCTGTTTGAAGAAATAAGGATGGAAAACTTCCCTAAACTGAAGAAGGAAATGAATATAAAATCCCAGGAAGCTCAGAGAATTTCAAAAACCAGGGATCCAAAGAGGCCCACACGAAGACACATCATAATTAAAATGCCAAAGGTTAAATACAAAAAAAGAACATTAAAAGCAGCAAGAGAAAAGCAGATAGTTACCTACAAGAGAACACCCATAAGACTAGAGGCTGATTTCTCATAAGAAACTATGCAGAACAGAAGGGTTTGGCACAAAATATTCAACATGATGAAGACCCAGCATCTACAACCAAGAATACTTTATCCAGCAAAGCTATCATTTAGAGTTGAAGGACAGATAAAGAGCTTCCTAAACAAAAATAAGCTAAAGGAATTTATCACCACCAAGCTAGTATTACAGGAAATGTTAGAGGGACTTCTGTAAGAAGAAAAAAATCATGTATCAAAAACTAGAATAAAGGATGGTAACAACTACATTCCTATCAATAAGTACCTCAAATGGAAAAAATTAAGTGATCCAACTAAAAGATAGATTGTATGAATGAATAGGAAAACATATGCTGCCTACAAGGGACTCACTTTAGATTAAAAGGTACACACAGTCTAAAAGGAAGGAGATGGAAAAAGATATGGGCCCAGAAGGTATTTAAGTCAGACAGAAAAAGGTAAACACTATATGATTTCACTTATATGCGGAATTTAAGGAATAAAAAGAACAAACTAAAAACAGACTTACAAATATAGTGGACAATTTGGTGATGGACAGAGGGGAGAGGGACATTGGGGGTGGGAGAATGGGGTGAAGGATTAAAGAAATACAAATTAGTAGTTGATGGATGGTCATGGGGATGGGGAGCATGCCATAGGGGATGCAGTTAGCATTAATATGTTGGCTAGGTGGAGGGTCGGGGGCGGGAGGGAGCAAATGCGTGGATCATTTTATGAACTATATAGAGTCTAACCAAAGTACTGTATATGTGAAGCTAATTAAAATAAATAAATAAATATTTTAAAAAAATTTACTAGGCTGCCGAACGTCAAAAATGCAACAAAAAATTAGCGCTTAGATTTTTAAATAGAATTATTTATTTTCTTTTAATTTTTTATCTCTATTTCTTTGAATTATTTTTATGTATACTTAACGTTTTCAATGTCCACCTTAATTTGAACATTCAATAATTTTATTACTGAATAATTTAAATTAAGAATTTTATACATTTACTGGTTCTTATTCTTTCCATTGGATCTTATGTTGTAATGTTTTGATTTTTTATATCATATTCAATTTTGTTTTGTGTTAGCACAGGACTGCACGAGAAGAATCAAGCATAATTTCACCCCAAGGGAGAAAAAGAGAGCAGAACGATCCCAGGAATTCTTGCCACCACCACTGATTCCCACAGCCATAGCCTCTGAAATGTCCTCAATGTTTGGTAACACTGAGCCCAGATGACTTGCTTCCTGGAGGTCTCTTTTCTGCGTCCCCCTCCCTGGCAATAGAATCACTATACCCATGTCCCAGCCCTGCTGCATAAATGCCCACATCTCAGATCTTGTTCTGTCAAGTGGATGCCTATGCCCTAGATTTGGTGCCACAACATAACAATTCCAGGAACTGACACTCACATGCGCCCTTGGAAAGAGGTGCCACTGTCTATCTCCCAGAAATTGGAACCCCCGCATATACCATGGAACTGGCACCATCACATACTGTTCAGATCTGGTGCTTCTTACTTGTCTCTGGAACCAGTGACTCCATATGTTTTTGAAACTAGCACCCCTGCATATCTTCAGACCTGGTGCTGGAATGAACACAGCTATGTACCTTAACCACCCTTAACCAGCTAGGAACCTCCTTCTTATGTACCAAAGCCAGTCTGGAAGAAGCAACTCCTCTTTTAAATGTGCAGACATCAAGAGAAGCATGCAGGAAACTCAGGGGAAAATAACAACACCAAAGAAACATAATACATTTTTAGTAACTGATCCTGAAGACAGGGCAATTTATGGATTCTCTGACAAAAGATTCAAAATAATTGAATAAGCTCACCAGGCTACAACACAACACATATAGTTGGTTCAACAAAAACTTGAAAACAATACATGAATAAAACAGAAGTTCATGAGAGATAGAAATCATAAAGTAGAACAAAACAAATTCTGGAGCTGAAGACTACAACAAATGAAATGAAAATGTAATAGACAGCATCAACGGCAGACTTGGTCAAGCAGAAGAAAGAATCAGAAAACAAGTCATTTGAAGTTATCCAGCTAGAGAAGAAAAAAAAAAAGAATAAAAATGGGTGAAGAAAGCTTCTGGGACTTACGGCACATGACCAAGAAAATCAATATATGCTCTATGTGAGTCCCAGAAAAAAAGAGAAGGAAAGAAATAGAAAGAATATTTAAAGAAATACTGACCAAAAACTTCCCAAATATTGAAAGAAAGACATCCAGATTCTGGAAGCACACAAGACCCCAATAAGTTGAACATAAAGAGGCATACACTGAGGCACAGTGTAATTGAATTGTCAAAACTTAAAGGCAAGAGAGAAGTTTGAAAGTAGTAAGACTGTCAGTGAATTTTTCAGCAGAAACATTGCAGGCCAGGAGATGGATGACATATTCAAAGTCGCGAAAGAAAAAAAAAAAAGCCTAACTAATACTGCATCTGACAAAAATATCCTTTACAAATGGAGAGATAAGGACTCTTCCTAGACAGACAGACAGACAGACAGACAGACAGGCAGGCAGGCAGGCAGGCAGAAGAATGGACAAACAGAAAACCGAGAGAATTTGTTAACTGTAAACATAACATGCAAGAAATGTTTAAGGAAGTTCTTCAAATTGAAATGAAAACAAGCTAAATAGCAATACAAGAGTATAGGAAAGAAAGCATAAATCTCCTGAGTAAAGGCAAAGGTATAGACAAATACAAAAAAGTGTAATACTGTAATAGTAGTATGCAAATCACCTTTTAACTCTAATGAAAGCTAAAACATAAATATATGTTAATGGATATGCAATCTAAATAGAAGCAAACTCTGACTATGAGTACACAACTTGTATGTGTGGGAGTAAAGTACGAAGTTTTTAGTTCTAGGTACTTTTACCATAAGCATCTTTTTCAAGGATCTTTGTTGTGAGCATTTTTGCCATATAACTAATTGTCCAAGAGGCAACTTTGCCATTAAAAATATAAAATTATGATAAACCAAAGAGGGCCATTTAAGAAAACATAATGTAATATGGATGAATAAATAACAAAACTAAAAAGTCTTTGCTTAAAATGTCTGTAGATTCACGGCAATACTGTGCAAATGACTGGTTTTATTTTGAGTTGTATTTAAGTGCTTGTCTTCATTCTATGGGGAATGTGGGTTCAACTAACTCTGCACCATCAGAGAGAGCCCTTGGCTTCTCTTTCTACTCCCAATGTAGTGTGTTTCAAAATAAGAAGCAAATTCTTGGGACAAATCATCATCATCTGGAAGAAATGTAAACTATTTTAAGACCAGCACCACTATGTCTACTCATCACCATATAGGCCACTATGACAGTGAGCTAAAATTTATATATAATATTAAAATGGGAGTAACTACAAGAACATTGTCAATGCAGAAATGAAACCAAACCAACAAACACTCAACCAGTTTTTTTTTATGACCAAGTGACTTACAGTCAATTAGTTATGCAGTGAAACTATTTGAGAAAAATGATGTTTATGGAAAGATGTTATGGTGAAAATGAGATGAGAGGTTTTGTATGTTATCGAAGTTAAGTTGTTATGAACCTAAAATATATAGTTACAACTACGAAGCATTTTATGCAAGTATTGAACTAACCAAAACACACACACACACACACAGCAACATGATGACAGAAGCAGAGAGACAAAGAGAGAACACATAAGATGAAAGCAGAGGTCAGAAAAAATTATACCTTAATACCTAAACAAACACACCTATAATAGATACACAGAAGGTAAAAGAAAGAGATCAAATTGTTACTAAAAATCATCAAATAACAAAGGAAGATAACAAGTGAAGAAGAGAGGAACGAAACAACTGAAAAAACAAATAGAAAACAATTCACTATATGGAATAGTAAGTCCTAACTTGTCAAATAGTTACTTTAAATGTGTATAGATTAAATGGCCAATCGAAAGGCATAAAGAGCCTGAATGACTATAATAACAAGATGCAGTAATAAGCTGTCTATAAGAGACACAGTTTAGATTTAAGGACACTCATAGGCTGAAAGTAAAGGAATAAAAAATAGTTATTCCATGCACATGATAATAAAAAGAAACAAGGGCTGGCTACATTTATATCAAATAGACAAAATAACTTTTATGTCAAAAACTACTATAGAGATACGAAAAGTCATTATATAATTTTTAAAAGTAAATTCAACAAGAACACATATCACTTATAAATTCATAAACAGCCAACATCAAAGCATCTAAATATAAAAAGCAAATGTTGACCTTTTTAAAAGGAGGAATTGACAGCAATAATAAGAGAATACAGTATCCCGTATCCAGACAGAAAATCATGTAAACAAATGGATGACTTGAAAAGCATTACAGATCAAATCGACTTTAGAGATATATACAAAACTTTCCACTTAACAATAAAAGAAAATACATTTTACTCAAGCACAAAATGAAAATTATCCATGATAAACAATGTTAGATTACAAGGCATATCATAACAAATTTAAGAAGTTCAAAATCATTCCAATATTATTTCTGGCTGCAATGGTATAAACTTAAAAAATAACAAAATTAATAAAATGGAAAAATTCACAAGTACATAGAATATAAACAATATACTCTTTAAAAACCATTGAACCAAAGAAGAGATCAAAAGGGAATTTAAAACTATCTTTTAAAAAAATTCTTATAAAAAATAGTTGGAATCAAAATGAGGACATATACTGAGGAGCAAGATCTAAAATGAGCCTAAAAATTGTCTTGAGACAAACGAAATGATAACACAACATAAACAAAAAAATTATGAGAGCAGCAAAAGCATTACCGAGAAAATATTTTATAGCAAAAAAAAAAAAAATCTGCCTACATTTTGAGAGAAGATTCAAAATAAGCAACACAACTTTATACTTTGAGATAAAGAAGAACAAAGTAAACCTATAGTTATCTAAAGGAAAGAGAGATTAGAACAGAAAGAAATCAAATAGTGAATAGAAAAAGAAAAAAAACAAGATTAAGACTTTTGTAAAAACAAAAAAGACAAATGTATTTCTAAATTTGTTAGGTAGAATAAATAAAAAATAAGAAGAGAAAATAAATAAAATGAAAAATTAGAGAAGAGACATTATAATGGATGCACAGAAATAAAAAGGATCTTAAGGGACTATTATGAACAATTATACACCGACATATTGGATAACCTAGAAGAAATGGAAAAATTCATAAAACATACAACCTATCAAAATCAAATCAAGAAGCCATAGAAAGTCTGATCAGACTAACAAATAAGCAGATTTTATCAGTAACTTAAAACTTCCCAGCAAAGAAAAGCCCAGACCAGACGGCTTTAATTGGTAAATGCTACTAAACATTCAAAGAAGTGATGCCTATTTTTCTTAAACTATTCTTAAAAAATAGAAGATGGAATGCTCCAACCCCATTCTATGAGCCAAGAATTGCTGTGAAACCAAAACCAAGAAAAATGCTGCAAGAAAAGACAACTACAGGTGAAAATCCCTGGTGATATATATTGAAGCGCCTCAAAAAAATACTAGCAAAGCAAATTCAGCACGACAAAGGATTACACACTCTGACCAAGTAAAATTTGTCTCTGGAATTCAAGTATGGTTAAACATATACAGACCAATCAAAGTGATAAATTACATAAATCGAATGAAAGATTTTTAAAAAGATCCCCCTAAAAATGCAGAAAGGCATTAAGAAAAAATCGACACCTATTTATGATAAAACTCTCAACAAAATAAATAAAGAAAAAATCCTTAACACAAGAAAGCTATATATGTAAGGCCATAGTTATCATCATAATCAATGGGGAAAAAAACTGAACTATTTTTCCCTAAGATCTGAAACAAGGGAAGGATGTCCACACTCACCGCTTCTAATTAACATAGTGCTGGAAGTCCTGCCTTGATCCAGGAGACAAGAAAAATAAATAACAGACATACAAATTGGAAAGGAAGTAAATTTATCCTGTTTTCAGATGACATGATTTTCTGTGTAGAAAACTCTAAATGCTCAACACACAAAAAAAATCTATTAAAATAAACACATTCAGTAAATTGACAAGATTTCAAATTAACTTTAAAAATTTAGTCATGTCTTCATAGACACTGAACTACCTGAAAAAATTATGAAAACATTTCAATTTACAATAGTAAGAAAGGAACAAAACACTTAGGAATAAACTGAAACAAACAGGTGAAAGACATGTATACTGAAATTATAAAACCTTGTGGAAAGAAATTAGAGAAGACATGGAGAGTTGGAAATACATTCCATGTTTCTGGATTGGAAAAATTAATATAATTAAAATGTCTATACTACCTAAAGTGATCTATAGGTTCAATGCAATCTCTATAAAAATCTCAATAACATTCTTTACAGAAATAGGAAAAAAACAACAATCCTAAAATTTATGTGGAACTGTAAAAGTGCGAGAACAGCGAAATCAATCTTGAGCGAGGAGAACAGAGCTGATGCAATCACACTTTTGCAATATATTGATTTCAAAATATATTACAAAACTACACTGATTAAAATAGAATGGCACTAGCATATGGGCAGACACTTAGACCAATGCAGAAATATCCATTTACTGTTAACCTATATTCAGCAAGGGTGCAGAAATATCCATTTACTGTTAACCTATATTCAACAAGGGTGTCAGGGAAGAAATAGTCTCTCCAATAAATGGTACTGGGAAAACTGGATATCCATCTGCATAACAATGAAATTATATCCTTATCTCACAAGATACACAATATCAACTCAAAGTATATTAAAATTTTAAACATAAAGCCTAAAATCATAAAAACCCTAGAAGAAAACATAGAAAAAATGTTTTTAACATTGGTTTGGGCAATAATTTTTTGGCTATGACACCAAAAGTACAGGCCACAAAAGCAATAATAGGCAAGTGGAATTACATCAAACTAAGAAATAAACCTTCCTTACTGGGTATCTACCCCAAAGACTTGAAAACTCATATCCGAAAAGATATTTGCACACCAATGTTCATAGAAGCATTATTTACAGTGGCTAGGACATGGAAGCAACCGAAGTGTCCTATGATAGATGACTGGCTAAAAAAGCTGTGGTACATATATATACAATGGAATATTACTCAGCCATAAGAAGAAATACTGCCATTTGCAACAACATGGATGGATCTTAAAATAATCATACTAAGCGAAATAAGTCAGACAGAAAAGATTGAAAATCTCATAATATCACTTATATGTGGGATATGAACCTGAAACCAATAAGCAGAACAAACAAACAGAGACTCATGGACATGGAAAATGGACTAGTGGTTACCAGAGGTTAAGTGAGGAGAGGGGAGAGGAGAAAAAAGACAAACAAACAAACAAATAAATAAAATTATGCCTGCAAAAAGTAAAATTAAAAAAAGAGAACGAAATAAACCTTCCTCACAGTAAAAACAATCAAACAAAAACCAGTCACCATAGTGAAAAAGCAGCCTATGAAATAGGAGAGAATATCTGCTAATCATATATCCGAAAATACACTGATGGCCCGTACCTTACAACAGTTAGACTTACACATTTCACTTTATGATTGTGTGAAAGTAATAAGCATTTCATAGAAACCAGCTAGGGTAAGCTATAATGTTCGGGAGAGTCAAGGCATTTTCAGCTTAAAGTATTTTCAATTTTATTGGGGTGTAATCTCATCATAAATCAAGAAGCATCTGTATATAAAGAATTCATACATGTCAATAGCAAAACACACATTCAAACAGTTCAAAAATGAGCAAAGAAACTGAACAGACATTTCTCCAAAGAGAGGTACAAATGGCAAACAGGTGTATGAAAAAGTGTTTGGCATCACTCATCGTTAGGGAAATGCAAATCAAAACCACAGTGATATTTCATCTCACATCTGCTAGAATGGTTTTGAACAAAAAATAGTAAGTATTGGCAAGTATGTGTAGAAAAGTTAATGCTTATACAGTGTTGATGGATATATAAATAGTGCAGCTATGAAATGGAATAATAGCTATTAGTGATCCAAAGGAATAAAAACAATTTTGTTTTAAATATAATTTAATATGTGAAATGTGTTAAATTATTGGGTATATTACATTTCCAATACAGCAGCACATATAAGATGATGTAATGTATACAAATTAATAGCTTCAAAACAAAGGCAATCTTATTTTCTAGTATTTATTGACCAATTACAAACATGGTCATAACATAGATCCTCAAAGTTATTACCTTTCAGATTCAACTTAGAAAGTTTTTACTAACCAAATCTGTGACCACACACCTGGAGTTTCTGATTTTGTCAGTTGAGAAAAGGAGGCAGTGGCTAAGAATGTGTATAGTTTAAACTTTCCAGAAAATTTACATCAGCATTACAGATTTGGATTTCTTAATCTGCTCATATTTGAACCCTTCTTAAGTTAAAAAACAAAAACAAAACCACTAACAAGTGAGAAATCGAATGATCTAAGAACACAAAAATATACTTGGGAACAAATGATGTAAGAATTTAGGGTACCAAACAATTTACTGAAAGACATCAAATCTTTCACAAATTACCCTTGGAAGAAGAGCTCTAAACTCTATTCAAAACTGTTCAGAAGAAAGAAGAGGTTTGAACATGACACATAAAAATTAGGGGCAGAGAATCACTCCTAGAAAGGATATTTATAGCTTGATATACAAAAGAACCAGAAATGGTAAAATCAAATGATTTATGCTTTCAACCTAACAAAAAAATTATGTGAACAAAAACCAAAAACTAAAGAGGCTAATAATAAGAAATAGAGGATAAAACAGAATAAAGTATAAAAATGTAACAGGATAATGAAAATAGGCTGGAAAAGAATACAATATGCATGAATAGACAGGGCTGTACATAGAGAATTTGTATAAGATAGTTGTGACATTTCAAAGTGAAATACGTTGAATTGTCTTAGTACATTATGGAAGTAGAAAACTAAGCAAGGCCAGAATGTCAAGATATGTGCAAAATAATGATACAGAACATCTACTTCACATCACATACAAAAATTAAGTAAAAATAGGTCATAGATACAGTGTAAGAGATAGAAAATAAAACCCTTAGAAATAAATGTAGTGGTAAATCTTTGTGACATTATTTTAGGCCATGTTTTTCAGTAATATTAGAAGCACAAGTGACAAAAGAAAAGAGATACATTTGATTTTGTCCAATTTAAAAACTTCGTGTCTCATAGGACAGATCAAGAAAGTTAATGGCAAACCCATATAATGGAAGAGAGTATTTGTACATCTTATGTGACTTGTATACAGACTATATAAAGGACACTTACAACTCTAAGTAGACATAAAACCTTATTTAAAAATGGACAAGTAATTTAAGTAGACATTTCTTCAAAGAAGACAAACAAGTAGCTAATAAGCACATGATAAGATGTGCAACATCCTTATTCTTTGGGGTTTCAATCAAGGAAGATGAATGAGCTCTAGAGATTTGCTGTAAAGCTTTGTACTTATAGTCAATAATGATATATTTTGCCCTTAGAAATTTGTTAAAAGGGTAGATCTCATGGTAAATGTTCTTACCAAATTAAAATTAAAATTAAAAAATAAATAAAAGAAGAAAGAAATGTAAGTAGAGGCGGGATGGAAACTCGACCCAGAATTTTTGAATTGCTCTGAAGCCTCAACATTTTAAAAGACAACTTACCCATGAATAAAACTTAGAATGAATCAAAGAAAGGAAAATTCAAATTTATACTACTTAACATCCACTAGGTGGTGGTGGTGGTGGTGGTGGTGGTGGTAGTAGTAGTAGTAGTAGTAGTATTAGTAGTAGTAGTAGTATAGTAGTAGTAGCAGCAGCAGCAGCAGCAGCAGTAGTAGTAGTAGTAGTAGTAGTAGTAATA
>NW_006434839.1:22755873-22782383 GCF_000325575.1 Pteropus alecto
CCTTGGAAAATAAGTTTAATGAGGATGTAGAGAATTTGCAGCTCTCATACATTTTGGGCAGAATTAAAATGAATTAGCCATTATGCAAATTTTCATTTGGCAGCTACTGAAATAGTTAAAGGTAGAGTAGATCATATGGCCCAGGTAATTTACTCCTAGGTGTCCACCCACAAGAGGCAAGAACATATGTCTTCACAAAAGCCTCTATACAAAGGTTTATAGCAGCATTATTTATAATAGCATCCAAAAATAGTGGAAACAACCCAAACGTACATCTACTCATGAATGGATGAACAAAACCTGGTATATTCATACCTGAAACATATTCAGCCATAGAAAAGAATGAAGTACCTATACATGGATAAACCTGGAACATATTGTGCTAAATAAAAGAATCAAATCACGAAAGACCATAAATGATATTCTGTTGACATGAAGTGTTCAGAATAGGCAGATCCATAGAGAAAGGAAGTCGATTACTAATTGCCAGTACTGGGAGAGGCAGGAATCGGGAGCTGCTAACGGATATGGGGTTTCTTTTTGGTGTGATGAATACATGCTGATCTTTCAACGAGAACTTGGCAACATGGGCCAGAAGCTGTGTGGATGAACATAGCTCTTCATCCAACAGTTTTACCTCAATGTTCTTAATCAGATAATTACGCAGTGATCATCTAGGTATTCCTCATAGTTATACAAAATTACTAACCTCCCCAAAGTTCAATAACGGATAAACAAGAGTTGTTATATATATGTGAAATGACACTTGGAAGGCATAGAAATGGTAGCATAAATGTAATTTTAGTTATCTGGAATTCTATTCATGACATATTGTTAGGTTCAAGAAGCCCAATTACAGAATAAAGTTGACACGGTGTACACACATTGTAATCCACACAGTTCTGGGACTAGAAAATACTAGAGCTTGACAATTACATGATGCCTGGAATGGAGTTGACTAGAAATTTTTCTGGAGGAATGACAGAAGGCAGAGTGTGAAATGTGGCCTCCAGACTTGTGATACTGTTATGGCACGAACGATTCTAAGACCCACGGAGCCAATTGAGATTAATTATGAGCCTTTATTAGCTGACTATCTACTAGGCCCTGTTTGATCTGAGAGTTCCCCGGATACATTTATCTTTGTACAAAACGTTAACGACTAACTTCTGCTTCTTGTAATCTGCTTATTCAAGGATGTAGTAGGAGGCTTTATAAGCTGCCTCCTCTGGAAGCTCGGGGCTGATTTCCTCTAACTCTGCGTGGTAGAGAGTCATTCGCCGGCCGGCTAATAAAGGCTCATAATTAATCTCAATTGGCTCCGTGGGTCTCAGAATCATTTGTGCCACAACAAAACTGAACATGTAGAAGCACACTCTCCAATTGCAACCATGAAGCATGCACAGAACACAGGTTGTATCAGGTCAATCCCTCATTACGCGTCAATATACTCATTCAATTACAGACACGTGTCACATGTTTAGTTAAATTTCTGATGATACAGTTTCTGCAATTCTCCTGGAGAAATTAGTAATCAGGATCAAAAAGAAGGGTATTAAACCCTCCTAGAAGATTTCCTTACTCTCAGAATCTCAGGTCAGGATGCCTCAGATCCAACAGAGTAAATTACTAACAAGTAGTGGGACATGATCTTCTTAGGCTAGTAGAGCTAAAAAAAAAACAAAACAAAAACAAAAACAAAAAAAAACCCTGGATTCTCCTCAAGTCTCATGTCAACAATGCTTTTGTCAGCAGAGGGCATCCCAACTTAGCCCTGGCTCCTAACATTGACCGCAGGCCAAGGGGATCAGTATTTCAGGGTGTTTCTGTGCCCTGATCTATGGGTCCTGGCAGTAGGATGAGAGGGGTCCCAACAGCCTCATTCATTCTAAGCCCTCCATAGATGGGTCATGGGGGTCAGGCTGACGGAATAGACAACAACAGCTATGTGATCGGGGCTCAGCTATGTAATTATTCTGTAGGTCTTTTTATGTCTGTAGTCAGGGGTGGATGACCTGGATCTCAGATGGACTCAATAATGTATCTCATGATTCACAGACTATCAGTATGGATGCCTTTTTTTTTTTTTTTTTAATTCCGTGCATCCTCTATGACAGAATACCTTGGGATTGTTCACATGGCAGCAACATTCAAGAAGACACAAGAATAACCTAAAAGGTGTCTTGAAAACTGTGCTCATAAACTGTACAACATGCCACATTTTGTTGGTAAAACCAAATCATACGGTCAGGCCAAACTCCAGATTTTGGGAAGAAGTCCATCTCTTGATGAAAGGTGGTTCTTTATAGTCTAACACAACTCTGTGAGACCAAATATTTGACCACTACTAACTTTTGCACACTCCTCTTCATTTTTTAAAACAATGTTATAATGTATGATCGAAATATAACTAATTGCATATGTTTCACACATCAAACTTTCATAAATTTGACACTTATGAAATAAACCCTCAAAACCATCATCACTATCAACATTAAAAACACATCTGAACATCCACTATTTAAGTTTCCTTGTGCCTTGAATTCTCTCCCTATTGCCCTTCATGGTCTCCCATCCTCAAGCATATATTGTCTAATTTCTGTCATTATGAATAAATATGCATTTTTTCTAAGAGTATATATAAATGAAATCTTACAGTATAAATTTTTCTTGTCTATTTGGCTTCTTTCATACAGCAGATTCTTTTTTTTCATAGTTTGGTTTCCTAATTATCTTATCTTCCTTCCTTCCTTCCTTCCTTCCTTCCTTCCTTCCTTCCTTCCTTCCTTCCTTCCTTCCTTCCTTCTCCCTCTCTCTCTCTCTCTCTTTCTTTCTTTCATTTATTATGGTGACATTGGTTAATGAAATCCAGTAAGTTTCATGTGTACGATTCAACAGTAAGGCATATGTATACATATATTGCATTTTATGTTCACCACCCATAGTTAGATTTCTTTCTGTCATTACATATTTGACCCCTTTACCCCATCTACCAACCCCCTACCCCTAACCTCTGGTAACCACTAGTCTATTGTCCATGTCTATGAGTCTCTGTTTTTCTTGTTCATTTGTTGCTTTTAGGTTTATATACCACATATAAGTGATATCATGTGGTTTTTGCTTTTTCTGTCTGGCTTATTTTACTTAGCATGATTATCTCAAGGTCTATCCATGTTGTCTTAAATGGCAGTATTTCAATTCTTCTTATGGCTAGGTAATATTCCATTGTATATATGTACCACGGCTTCTTTAGCCAATCATCTGTAGTAGGACATTTTGGTTGCTTTCATGTCCTGGCCACCATGAATAATACTGTGATGAACATCGATGTGCAAATATCTTTTTGGATATGGGTTTTCAAGTCTTTGGGGGTAAATACCCAGCAGAGGGATTGCTGGATCATATGGTAGATCGGTTCTTAGTGCTTTGAGGAACTTCCATAATGTTTTCCATAGTGGCTGTACCAATTTGCAGTCCCACCAGCAGTGTATGAGGGTTTATTTTGCTCCCTATCATCTACAACATTACTTGTTATTACTTGTCCTGTTGATTCTACCTATTCTAACCAGTGTGAGATGGCATTTCATTGTGATTTTGATATGCATTTCCCTAATAGCTAGCGATGTTGAGCATCTTTTCATAGATGTGTTGGCCATTTGTATGTCCTCTAGGGAGAAGTGTCTGTTCAGGTCCTCTGCCCATTTTTTGATTGGATCATTTGTTTTTTTATTATTGTTGAGTCTTATGAGTTCTTTGTGTATTTTAGATATTAAATAATGCCTTATCAGAGGCATTATTTGAAAATGTATTTTCCCAGTTGGATGGTTGTCTTTTTATCTCGTTGATGATTTCTTTTGCTGAGCAGAAGCATTTAGTTTAATGTAGTCCCATTCATTTATTTTTGCTTTTACTTCCCTTACCTTTGAGGGCAAATTTATAAAATCCCCTTTAAGTCCAAGGTCCTTGAGTTTCGTTCCTATGTTTTCTTCTATGCAATTGATTGTTTCAGGTCTTATAATCAGGTCTTTAACCCCTTTTTGAGTTAATTTTGGTGTCTAGTGATAGACAACAGTCTAGTTTTGTTTTTTTGCAGGTGGCTTTCAAGTTTTCCCAGCATCATTTATTAAAGAGACTTTCTTTTATTCACTGTATATTTTTGACTTTTTAGTCAAAAATTATTGCTCATATAAACTTCTGGACTCTCAGTTCTCTTCCACTGGTGTGTGTGTCTGCTTTTCTGCAAATATCATGATGTTTTGATTATTGCCACTTTATTGTATAATTTCAATTCAGGCAGAACAATGGCTCCAGCCCCATTCTTTTTTCTCAGGATGGTGTTGGCAATTTGGGTTTTTTTGTGCTTCCATACGAATCTGAGGATTTTTTGTTCTATTTCTTTAAAAAATGCCAATGGAATTTTGATGGGAATTACATTAAATCCATATAATGCATAATAAGGTCATTTTAACTATGTTGATTCTTTCAATCCAAGAAAATGGAATATCTTTCCATTTCTTTACACCTTCTTCAATTTTTTTAATAGGGTCTTATAGTTTTCATTATATAGGTCCTTCACATATTTTGTTAGATATATTCGTAGATATTTCATTCTTTTTGTTGCAATTGCAAAAAGAATTATTTTTTCCACTTTTTCTGACACCTCATTATTAGAGTATAGGAATTCTATGGATTTAGGAATATTGATTTTTATATCAAGAAACTTTACTGTACTTGTTTACTTTTTCTAGTGGTATTCTTATGAAGTCTTTAGGTTTTTCTACATAGAGAATCATGTCATCTGCAAATAGTGACGGTTTGATTTCTTCGTTTCCTATTTGGATATCTTTTATATCTTTCTCTTGCCTGATAGCACACACTAGATCTTCCAATGTTATATTGAATAACAGCAGCAATAGTGGACAGCTTTGCCTTGTTCCTGATCTTAGAGGGAAGGTTTTTAGTTTTTCACCATTAAGTATAATGTTGGCTGAGGGTTTGTCATATACAGCTCTTATTATGTTAAGATACTCTCCTTCTATAACGATTTTGTTAAGTGTTTTCATCCTTTATCTGAATCTATTGATATGATCATATGATTCTTATTTTTAATTTGTTTATGTAATGTATCACATTAATTGATTTGCATATGTTGAACCATCCCTGTGCCCCTGGGATGAAGCCCACTTGATCATGGTATAGGATCTTTTTCATATGTTGCTGTATTTGGTTCGCTAGTAACTTATTTAAGATTTTTGCATCTGTGTTCATGAGAGATATTGTTCTGTAGTTTTCTTTTTTTGTGTTATTTTTAACGGGTTTTGGTATTGGGGTAATATTTACCTCAGAAAATGTGTTAGGAAGTATTGCCTCCTACACGATTCTTTGAAGAGTTTGAAGAGCATAGGTATTAAATCTTTTGTGAATATTTGGTAGAATTCTCTATTGTAGCCATGTGGTCCTGGATTTTTACTTTTTGGTAGTTTTTTGATGGTTGTTCAATTTCCACACTGCTGATTAGTCTATTAAGATTTTCCAGTTCTTGATTCAGTCTAGGAAGATTGTATTTTTCTAAGTACTGGTCCATTTCTTCTAGGTTATTAATATTTTTTTCATTGTATTTTTGTATGATCCTTTGCATTTCTGTGATGTCAGTTGTAATTTCACCTTTTTCATCCCTGATTTTGTATATTGCTGTCCTTTCTCTTTTTTTTTTTAGTGAGTCTAGCCAAGGTTTTGTCAATTTTATTACACTTCTTAAAGAACGATGTATTTGTTGCTTTTATTTTTTCTATTTTTTAATTTCATTTATTTCTGCTTTAATTTTGATTATTTCTGTTCTTCTGTTGACTTTAGGCTTCATCTGTTCTTCCTTTTCTAGTTTTTTAAGATGAAGTGTTAGGTTGTTTATTTGGGCTCGTTCTTGTTTTTGGAGATAGGCCTGTAATGATATGAACTTCCCTCTATGATTGCTTTTGCCATGTCTCAAAAGCTTTGATATGTTGTACTATCATTATCATTTGTTTCTATGTATCTCTTGATCTCTCTTTTTATCTCTTCTCTGACCCAGCTGTTCTTTAGTACTATGTTGTTTAATCTCCATGTATTTGTGGTTCTTCCTGCTTTCTTTTTACAGTTAATGTCTACTTTGAAAGCATTATGATCAGAAAATACGGTTGATATGCTTTCAACCTTCTTATATTTGTTGAGGCTATCTCTGTGTCCCAGTATGTGGTCAATCCTGGAGAATGTTCCATGTGCACTAGAGAAGAATGTATAAGCAGCTGTTTTGGGATGGAAGGCTCTGTAAATGTCAATTATGTCCAGTTGGTCTAATGTGTCTTTAAACATTTTATTTCCTTATAGATTTTCTGTTTGTATGATCTGTCCATATCCAACAACGGGGTATTTAGTTTTCCTACTATGATAGTGTTTTGGTCTGTTTCTTCCTTTAGTTCTGTTAGTATTTGCTGTGTAAATTTTGCAGCTCCATGATTGGGAGCATAGATATTAATAAGCGTTATGTCTTCTTGGTGCATGATTCCTTCAATCATTATGAAGTATCCCTCAGGATCTTTCTTTACCTTTTTATTTTGAAGTCTTTTTCATCCAATATAAGTACCACTACTCCCGCTTTTCTCTGAATGCCATTTGCTTGAAATATCATTTTCCATCCTTTCACTTTGAGTCTATATTTGTTTTTGAAACTGAAATGTGTCTCCTGGAGGCAGCATATGGTTTTGCTTTTTAATCCAATCTGCAACTCCGTGCCTTTTTATTGGTTAGTTCAGTCCATTTACATTTAGGGTGATTATTGAAATATGAGATTTTTCCTATAACCATTTTATCTTTTGCTTCTTGGTAGGCTGGTGTTTCAAATGCTTCCTTGTCCTGTGTGTCTGCTTTTTTTTTTTTTTTTTTTTTTACATCATGAAACTGTTAAATTTTGTCAAATGCTTTTATTGTCTTCTTATTTTATGTTATATACTTCGGTTATGAATATTTGACATGTGGTTACCATTACAAATATGTAGAGGATTGTTATATATATATATAGTAGTTTGTTTTCTTCTGCATGTGCCTTATCTCCATTTCCCTTTGGGAATTTGGATCTTTGAATCCTCCCCTTTTCTGTTATTGTTGTCTCAATTTGTCCCTATGTATGCTGAATTTTTATTACTATATTGCAATAGCAAATCATTTCTTATTGTTTCAGTTTATAATGCCCTGTTCTTAGAAAGGGTTGCACTCCTTTGCTTCTATCTACCTGTTAGTCACATTACTCCTAATTATGTAATTTTTGGTCATTTTATTTTGGTGAGATGACCTCTTTCAGTATTTCCTGTAAGGCAGGCCTTGTAGTGAAGTATTCCTTTAATTTTTGTATGGAAAGCTCTTTATTTCTCCTTCATATCTAAAGGGGAGCCTTGCTGGTTACATTATTCTTGGCTGGTAGTTTCTTTCATTTATTAGTTTGAATCTTTGATTCCACTTCTTTCTGGCTTGTAAAGTTTGTGCAATAAGTCCCATGATCATCTAATGTTTTTTTTTTTGTTTGTTTGTTTGTTTGTTTTTAATATAGATTATCAACTTCTTTTCCCTGGCTGCCCTGAAAATTCTTTCTTCTTTTCATTATTTTTTGATAATTTTACTATAACGCATCTTGCAGAGGCCTTTTTGTTTTGAGAAAATTAGGTATTCTGTTGATTTCTTGAATTCTAAGCTCCAGCTCATTTCTTAGATTTGGGAAATTCTCATCAATTATTTATCTGAAAATGTTTTTTAAACATCATTCCTTTTCCTCCCATTCAATAATGCCCATTATTCTTATGTTTCCTTTTGTAATGGTATCAGCTAGTTCTCATATTTCTCTTTCATTAGTTCTCATTCTTTGGTTTCTCTCTTCTTCTTTCTGATTTATTTCTAGATTTCTGTCTTTGATATCACTAAGTCTTTCTTCCAATCGGTCAACTGTATTTCCCAAGTTTGTTATTTCATTTTTCATCTCTTGCAATGTGTTTTTTATCTCTAGAAGTTCTATTTGGTTCTTTTTGAGGGTATCAATCTCCTTGCTAAGAACCCATTCTGCTCGTCTAGTTGTTTTTTCAATTTCTGAAATTGTTGATAAGAATTGTTGCAGATCTCATTGAATTTTTTAAGAAATACCATCCTGAATTCTCTGTCATTTAAGTGGTATATTCCTATGTCTTTAAGCTTGTTTTCTGGATATTTTTCTCTTTCTTTCCAGAAAATAAGCTTAAAGACATAGAAATATGTCACCTAGGTTGTTCATGATTTTTAAATGGACTATTCCTCCTCCTGGGCATTAATGGAAGTGTATTCTGCTTTTTTTCCCCCAGAAAGATTTGTTATATAAAGGTATCTCCTTAGCCTATTGCTAAGAAGGAGTTTTTGTTTTGGTTTCCAGCGTGTGCCATCTAAGCCTCTTAGATCCCTGCTTTATATAAAGTCTTAGTAATGCCTTTTATTTCTTATAAATATTCATTCATGATTGTTACCCTCAGTCTCAGTCCTTGTCAGTGTTAGTGACAACTTCAGTAGTGTTTGCTCAGATTCCCTTGGTGTTCTGCGATGTTTGGTCTTGGAGGATATGGTGGGAGATGCCATCTGGTTTGGAGGATGGGTGCTGCGGCCCAGCCTTGCAGTTTGCAACCATGGCTGGTAATAATCGTTTGTTGACATCCCCACATCTCTGCTTTCTGCCTTGATCCCTGGGCAATGCAGCTGCATGAAGATCACAGCTCTCTCAGGCAGAGCTGTTCAGGGAACCGGCTGCACCTTCTCCCCTTCCCTTCCTTCTGCACTGAGCTCTGGCTGCGAGAGGAAGCTTTTTTGTTTCTCCTGGTCTACCACTTGACTCCTGGGATTCTGACCTATGGTAGCTCTTACTCGCAAAACCCTCACTCAGATGTGCTTGTGTGCAGGTTGGGTGTATTTTGTTGAATTTTAGATGTTCAGCTTTTTGTTATTTCAAAGGAAAATATCTGAGGACATCTCTTACTCTGCCATGCTTTTGATATCACTCCTGAATTTTTTGAGATTTATCCACGTTTCTGTGTGTACTAATAGTTCTTTTTTTTTCATATTTGCTAGACAGTATTTTATTGTATGGTTATACTACAAATTGTTAATCTAATTACCTGGATAGAATTTAGGTTATTTCCAGGTTTTGATACTTAGAAATAATCTGATGTGAGAAACTAGTCCCTCCAGCTGTGCACCTGCACACCCCCAGGATGACTCACATCACCAGCATCTACTGCTTTCTGCAGTGTGGAAAACCTACAACAACTGAGTTGCCAGTCAGCAGCCAAGTCCTCCACAGCTACTTGTGTATCCAGCTTTAGCTCCCAACCGGGGGCATACACTATCATGCTCACCTGCAGCTACCCCTTCCAGCTCTGCAACTGCATGCACCCAGCCCAAATCCCTTCACTGTCCTCTGGTGCCATGGAAGACCTTGCAGCTACAAGAGAGTTCACTGACAGCCAGAGCCCTCACAGTTATCAGTGTACCTGCTGTTGGCCCTGCCCTTGCTGCCAACTGCCCTCCACTACAATGTGTGTGTCTGCAACTGCCCTCTACCACTACACAGGCCTCTGCAGCTGAACTTTGCAGTTAAGCATGGTTATTCTACTGGCTCTGGGCAGTACTGCTGCCTGACCTGGTTCCTAGCTGTTGTATAGGGAGATGGGCTCATTTCAAGAGAAAAAATAATCATACTGTTTTCTTCACTGCATCTTTCATGTTCCTCATTAATTTCATTTGAACCTCCATCTGAGGAAGTATAAATGTTAAAGCTCTTTTCTACTTAGGAAAAAAAAATTGAGACCTCTTATTTTTGTAGAAAATATTGACTTAATATGTTTATGAGGACAGATGATCTGATTATGAAGTTTTAGGTTGGAAAAAAATAATGTTTGTAAAGAGTTCTCAATCCCTACGACTCATTTTTCAATTGAAATAGATGTTTCTTTTAAAAAAAATAAGAGGAGGAGAGGAAGCAGCTTCTTTGTCTCCTCAAAGCCATCAGATTTCATCTTTGGGGAGTTTAAAACTAATTACAGTAGTTTGTCATGGTTAATTTTTGAATTTTGAGCAGTCACTTTTTGAATGATCAGGTTTCTGTTTAATCTAATGATAAATTCCTTCAGGTTTAGGGTTAGCTTTAAAGTGGTCTTTGTCTCCAATTGTTAGACCTGTAGATTCATTATATGATTTGCTCTATTTGTTCTAGCTTCATCAAAAATTTGGGCTGGGTAATCAGCATGGACCACACGTTGAGCAGTGAGAAGGACTCCTCCCCCCATCTGTTTTAGTTCTTTTAGTTAGAACAGATAGTTCTCAGTCTAATCCACTGAGAAAACACTGAATTTAAGGCAGATTTATTGTTTCATCATCAATAGGCAAGCAGAGGTTTACCTGAAGAGGCACAGAGTGGAGTGAAATAGTTATAAATGGACTTCCCTTTAAGTCTTTTACATTCTTGAATTTTAGACGTGTCTACGCATTTTGGAAAGTCTTGAGAAATAGAGTCCTGCAGCTGTTCAGCAATATGATTGGCCTCTTCAAAAGCTAGGGCCAGACTGCAGGGTAAGGTCTCTAGAGAAGCATCAGGATCTTGACAGTCTGCAAGTTGTATCCAGTGCTGTAGCCCTTTGGGCCCTACCAGCATGTTAACTAGTTAATATAAATCAGATAATATGGGCAATAAGAATGTATGGTAATATTAACCTCTAGTTTAAATGGTGCTGAAGGTCTTTATGTGGAAATGGGAAGACCTTAGCTATAGCTCTTAATAATGCCTTTGACAAGGGGGCATAAGATATATCAGGTGTTTCTTCAGGAAGCAAAGGTCTAAGCCCGGCCCTTACCTTAACTGTAGCTCTAACTTTAATCTTAACACAAATCAAACCCTAAACCAAACTCTAAACAAATTCTAAACATAACTTTAACACTACCCCTTACCCTAACCTTAACCATAATACTAAAACTAATGGAAAACCAAACCCTAACCTGGAAGCCAATTCTAATCATAAGCCTAATCCTAACGCTAATCATAAACTCAACCCTAACCCCACTCCTAAAACTAACACTAAACCTAAATGTAAGCCAAGCCCTTAATTAAAACTAAACCTAAACTTAACCCACATTTAAACCCAAACCTTAAACTCAAAGGTAACACAAACCCTAACCCTAATCATAAACTCAATCCTAACCCTAACCATAGCTTTTACCTAATCCTATCCCTAACCTTTAAATAAACCTAAAACTGAATTTCAAAACTAACTCTAGCCTAACAATAACCCTATCCCAAGTCATAGACTCAACCAAACCCAAACCATAAGACTAACTGCAATCCTGACCCTAAGCATAACCATATCTCAAAACCTAACCCTAACCTTAATCTGAACTCTAAATCTAACCCTAATTATAAACTCAAGACTAACTCTAACTCAATCCTTAACCCTTAAACCTAACCCAAAACAACCCTAAAACTAAACATAAATCTCAACCTAACATGAACACCACCTAAAGCTAAGCCTAACCCTTATTTAAACCAAAATCCCAAACTCAAAGCTAACTCCAATTATATCCCTATCATAACCCTAAGCATAATTTCAATTCTAACCCTAACCCTAACACTAATACTAAATATTACTCATATTTAAACCCAAATCCTAACCTCAAAACTTATTGAAGGGATCTTAAGATATATCAGGTTTTCCTTCCTGAGGCAAAGTCTTAACCCTGGCCCTTATCCTAACCCTAACTCTAAACTTAATCCTAAGACGAGCTCTAAAGTCAACCCTAAACAAACCATAAACATAATCCTATTGCATAACCCTAATCTAAACACTAACTATGACTCTAAAGATAAACTTAATACTAACTGGTAATCTAACCCTAACTCTAGTGCTCATCCTGAATCTAATTTTAACCCTAACACAAAACCAACCCTAGCTCTAATCTCAAACCTAAACTTAACATTAATTAACCTTAGATCTTATCCTAACCTTTACCCTAACCATAAACATAATGTAGACAGAAACCATAAATCGAATGCTACATTGAATCCTAATCCTAACCCTAATCATAAAATCAAACCTAACCATAACCCTGACCCTAACCATAATGCAAAACCTAAACCTAACATTAAACCTACCCTTAACCAAAAATCTAACCCTAACTCTAACCCTATCTGTAACCCTAGCTCAAAATGCAACCTGAAATCTCACACTAACTCTAAACTCTATGCCTTACCCTAATGCTAACTGCAACACTAATGTTGACTTAAATCTTAACCCTAAATTTAACCCTAATCTTAAGCTTACTCCTACTCCTAACCATAATCATAATGTAAACCTAAAACCTAAACACACAACTGAGTCTAACCCCAAACCTAACCCTAACTCAAAACTTAACCCTCACCCTTACCATAACACTAATCCTACTTTAAACTCAAACACCACAAAAATAATTCTAATGCTGAAACAAATTCTCATCATAAACTCAACACTACCACTAACACTAATTCTAACCCTAACCCTAACCCTAACCCTACACCTAACTTAAAACCTAACCTAAACCCTAACACTAAGACTAACACTAAATCTAACTCAAAATCTAACCCTAAACCTGATCCTAACGCTAAACATTATCAACATCTTGCCCTAATACTTTTCCTAATACTAACCCTAATTTAAACCCAAACCCTAACCTCAAATCTAACTCTAACCCTAACTCTAACCCTAAAGATAAACTCAACCCTAACCCTAATCATAAGCCTAACTGAAACCCTAACACTAACTCTATCACTTGCCCTATCCTTATACCCTAATTTAAATGCAAATCCTAACATAAAAACTAACTCAAACCTTAATCATAAACCTAATCTTAATGTTAATGCTAATCACGAACTTGATCCTAACCCTACACCTAACTATAAACCTAAGTATAGCCTTCACCAACAACACTAATTCAAAACAAAGTCTAACCCTAAATTTAATCCAAAATGTAACCCTAACACTAACCTTTGCAAAATTCTAAATATAAACATACCCCTAACTAAATGCTACCATAAATCTAAATCCAACCCTATCCTAATCCTAACTGAAAACTTAAATCTAACCTTAATCTTAACACTAGTATTTAACCCTAACATTAATGTAAACCCAAAACCTAACTTCAAAACTAACTCTAACCCTAATACTAACCCTAATCATAATCTTAACTCAAAATCTAACACTATCCCTAACCTTAACCTTAAATCTAACCCTAAACACTTACTCTAACCCTAACAGTAAACATATTTTAAAGCCGGATGTTAATCACCAAGCTAATTCTAATCCTAAAATGAACCCTAATCATAAACTTAACATTAACTCTAATCTTAATTCTCACTCTAACTCACACTCTAACCCTAACCCTAACTGAAAACCTAATCTATACTTAAACCATAACCTAGGATTTATCTAACTCTAAACAAAAACCGAAATCTATTTTAATCCCATACCTTAACTTCAAAGTTAACTCTAACCTTGATCTTAACTCTAACACTAATCATAAACTGTTCTAACTCATAACTCCAACCCTGACCTGTCTCTAACCCTAAACCAAACACTAACCATATCTCTACCCTAACCTAATTATAATTTAGACCTAAACCTAACCTCGAAGCAAACTCTAACACTAACCTTAACCTTAACCTTAATTCTAAAACTTACCCTAACCCAACCTTAAAATAAACCTAACCCTAGCCCCTACCCTATACTTGAACCTAACCCTAAAACTAACTTTAAACCTAACTCAAATACCAGTCTTAAACCTAAAACTAACCCTATACCTAATCTGAACACTATGCTTGACCCTAATGTTAATTTTAACACTAATCCTAGTATAAACCCTAAACCTAACCTTAACCCTAATTAACACTCTAATACCAACCCCAAAGCTAATTGCAACCCAAATGTAAACCCTAACTCTATATTTGACTGTAACTCTAAACCTAACCAAACCTTAGGCCCTCCTTTCACCTTTACACTAGCAATAACCATAATCAAAAACCCAATTTTAATGCTAACAAACCTTAATCATAAACTCAACTTTAACCTTAACCCAATATCTATTGCTATCACTAACCTTAACCCAGACCCTGACTCTACTTCTAACCCTAAACCTAACTCTATCCCTTACCATAACCTTAAACCTAACCTTAATACTACTTGAAACCCAAAGCCTAACATCAAAGTGAACTGCAAACTTAACACTAATGCAAAATGCTACTTCAAAGTTACTCTAACACTAATTTATCCCCAATCATAATCTCAACCTTAACCATAACTCTGATTGTAAACCTGACTCTATACCCAAAGCTTAATTTTAACCCTTTCACAGTACCTAACCATAAACACTACCCTAACTCAAGCCCTTATCTAAACCGTAAACTAAACCTAGCTATAAATTCACCCAAAACATAAACTCAAAGCTAAGTTTAATTCTAACCCTTGCACTAAGTCTAATAATAAACTCAATTCAATGCTCATCTTTAAGCCTAAATAAAATAACAGTATTCTAAACCTGACACTAACCCTATTCTTACCTTCAGCCTACAACCAACCCTAAACTTGACCTTAACTTAAACCCACACTCTAACCTGAGATAAATTTAAATCTAATCCTAAACCCAAACCAGATCATAAACATAACCCGATCCCTAACCCCAACATTAAATTTAACCCAAAACCCTACTCAAAAATGATGCCTAAACTTAACCTTAAACTTTAACTCTAAGCTTAATTTTGATTTAAACTCAAACCCTCACCTCAGACTTAAATCTAATTTTAACCGTAACCATAACTCTAACTCTGCTCCAACCCTAACTATAACCATGACCCTCACTTCAACCCTAGGTCTAATCCTAAACCTAATCTACATTGACTCTTAACCTGAATAACAACATGCTACAGTTAATGCTACAACAAAACTCAATAGTCAACATAAACCTAATCTTAATCCAATGTCAAAACTGACCGTAAGCCTAACTCTTATCTTAATTTTTAAAATTTATTTATTTTAATTAGTTTCAAGTATACAGTACATTGGTTAGACATCTATATAGTTCATAAAATGATTTCCCCATTTATTCCCTCCCTCCCCTGACCCTTCATCTAGCCAACATATTAATGCTAACTGCATTCCCTATGCTGTGCTGTCCATCCCCGTGACCATCTATCAACTACTAATTTTTATTTCTTTAATCCTTTACTCCAATACTCCCTTCCCCTTTGTCTGTCACCAAATTGTCCACTATATTTGTGAGTCTGTTTTTGACTAGTTTGTTCTTTTTATTCCTTAGATTCCACACATAAGTGAAATCATATAGTGTTTATCTTTCTCTGTCTGACTTAAATAACTTCTAGGCCCATCAAAGCAATATCTGTTTTCCATTCCTTTCCTTTTAGTCTGTGTGTATCTTTTAATCTGAAGTGAGTCCCTTGTAGGCAGCATATATAGGGGACTTGTTTTCCTATCCATTCATCTACTCTATCTTTTAGTTGGGGCACTTAATTTTTTCCATTTGAGGTATTTATTGATAGGAATGTAGTTGTTACCATCCTTTATTCTGGTTTTTGATACATGTTTTTTCTTCTTACAGAAGTCCCTCTAACATTTCCTGTAATACTGGCTTGGTGGTGATAAATTCCTTTAGCTTATTTTTGTCTAGAAAGCTCTTTATCTGTCCTTCAACTCTAAATGATAGCTTTTCTGGATAAAGTATTCTTGGTTGTAGATGCTGGGTCTTCATCATGTTGAATATTTTGTGCCAAGCCCTTCCATTCTGCAGTTTCTTTTGAGAAATCAGCTGCTAGTCTTATGGGTGTTCCCTTGTAGGTAACTATCTGCTTTTCCCATCCTGCTTTTAATATTCTTTTTGTATTTAACCTTTGGCATTTTAATTATGATGTGTCTTGGTGTGGGCCTCTTTGGATCCCTGATTTTGGGGATTCTCTGAGCTTCTTGGGGTTTTATGTTCATTTCCTTCATCAGGTTAGGGAAGTTTTCCATCATTATTTCTTCAAACAGCTGTTCAACATCTTGTTTTCCTTAAGGTACTCCGATCAGACAGATATTTGAACCTTTAATAGTGTCCCATATGCTCCTTAAATTATTTTTATAGTCTTGGCATCTTTTTTTCCAGCCATTCTGATTGAATGTCCTTGGCTTTCCCATCCTCTAGACAGGTAATTTGATCCTCTTCTTTATTCTGAATATACTTCTCATCTCAGATAATGTGTTCTTCATTTCTGACAGGTTCTCTTTTATAATTTCCATTTCCAGTTTTATGATTTTTATCTCTTTGTTGAAGTTCTCACTGAATTTATATGCACTTCCCAAGAGTTCATTGAGCATCTTTATAACCAGTGTTTTGTACTCTGTATCTGTTAGATTACCTGACTCTATTATTTCTGGATCTCTGTTCTGCGTTTTTGTCTTCTCATTTTAGCTGTCATTCTGTATCTGTTTCTATGTACTAAGCAAAGCTCCTATGTCTCCCGGTCTTATTAGTGTGGATTTGTGAAGTAGATGTCCAGTGGTACAGTCCGAGAGGGATTCAGCTGCAGGCCAAATTTAGCCCAAAACTGTTCCCTCCTCCCCGCCACCCCCAGGGCCACTTGTTAAGATTCAGCAAGCAATCCACAGATGCTGTGCTTATAGTTGTCTCAAAAGGCCATACCAGAAACTAAGGCCAGCTGTCTCCAGTGTGAGTCTAGGCGCTGTTCAGCAAGGAGCATCTGACTCACTGAGAATATACCTGGATGTGGCTTGGGTGGGGCTGAGAGTTGGAGGAGGCAGAGTTTCAGGGAATCCTCTGGGCAGAGTGACGTTGTTATCCAGTTTGATGATGTCTCAGCTATGGCGGCACTGTATCCGTGCACTGGGAGTGGAGAGGGCACAACAGGGAACAATGTATACTGACAGCACTTCTGTACAGAGTGAATTCCGCCTAGGCTCTCATTCCAACAATGTCTCCCGGTAAGTCCCTGGTGCCCTCTGCGCATAGCCGAATAGGCATTGGTGCTCAGAGCAAGCAGGTCTGTCACTGAGAAAACCCACTTGCTGTTGTGGATAAGATGGTTTAAGAGGCGTTTGCTGCTGCCGCAGCCTCCATCTCACTCAGCTGCTCAATACTGGACAGCTTTGCGTCCTCACTCCATCCTACCTTCTGCCATTGCAGGGTGATTTCTTGGGTTTCTCCCTAGTAGTATGGTTTGTTCATCTAGATCCCAGGCAATTTTTCCTTGCTGCTTGCTCCTTGTTTCCATCACAACTTTGATTTGTTCACCAGAGGAATGAACAGAACCTCTAGAACCTCTATCATCTATGCCATATTTTCTCCTCTCTCTAAACTTTATTTTTTATATTTTTTGTTTATTTTTCAATTACAGTGGACATACAATATAATATGTTTCAGGTGTACAATATAGTGATTAGACATTTATATACCTTACAAAGTGATCACCTCAATAAATTTATAACCCATCTGACACCACACATAGTTATTACACTATTATTGACTATATTCCCTATGCTATACTTTATATCTCTGTGACTACTCTGTAACTACTAATTTTTACTTAATCCCTTCCCAATTTTCAAACATCTGGAAAATAAGGGATGGTTTCTATGATGTGGAAACCATCAAAATGTTCTCTGTATTTATGAGTTTGTTTCTGTCTTGTTTGTCCATTTATTTTGTTTTATAGATTTTATAGATTGAATATATAAGTGAAAACATATATTTATCTTTCTCTTCTGATGTACTTCATTCAACACAATACTCTCTAGGTCCATCTATGTTGTTTCATATGGCAAAATTTCATTTTTTTTTAATGGCTGAATACTACTCCATTGTATATATGTATCACCTTTTCTTTAACCATTCATCCACAAATGAACACCCAGCTGTGTTCATATCTTGACTTTTGTAAATAATGCTGCAATGAACATATGAGTTCATATGACCTTTTGAAGTAGTATTTTGGATTTCTTCAGATAAGTACCCAGAAATGCATTACTGAGTCTGTCTTTGCTCTTATTATAGCCTTTGGTTTTTTAATTAAAATTGTGGGGTGACTAATAAAATCAAATAAGTATCAAGTGTACAATTAAACAATAAGTCATATATATGTTGCATTGTGTTTGCCACCCAAATATTTGACTCCCTTTCTCCTATTTTCCTCCCCCCAGTCCCCTTTCCTCTGGTAACCACTAATTCACTGTCTACATTCATGAGTCTTTGTCATGTTTGTCTGTTGCTTTCAGTTTTATATTGCACGTATGAGTGAAACCATATGCTTCTCAATTTTTTCTATCTGACTCATTTCACTTAGCATGAGTATCTCGAGATATTCATGTTTTCACAAATGACATTATTTCATCTTTTCTTATGGCTGAGTAATAATCCATTGTATATATGTACCATAACTCCTTTATCCAAACATCTATCAAAAGACACTTCAGTTGTTTCCATGTTTTAACTACCACAAATAATGCTGCTACGAACATCAGGATGCATATATCTTTATGGATAAATGTTTTCAATTTTTTGAGGTAAATACAGAAAAGAGATTGCAAGATCATATAATAATTCTACTCTTAGTGTTTTGAGGAACCTCCATACTGTTTTCCATAGTGGCTATAACAATTTGCACTCCCACCAGCAGTGTATGAGGGTTCCTTTTTCTCCGCATCCTCTCCAACACTTATTATTACTTGTCCTGTGGATAGCCATTCTAACAGGTGTGAGGTGGTATTTCATTGTGGTTTTGATTTGCATTTTCCTAATAGCTAGTGAAGTTGATCATCTTTTCATTTGTCTCTTGGTCATTTGTATGTCTTCTTGGGAGAAGTGTCTGCTCAGGTCCGCTGTCCATTTTTTAATTAAATTGTTTGTTTTTATTGTTGAGTTGTATGAGATCTTTGTATATTTTGGATATTAGGCCTTTATCAAAGGTGTTGTTTGCAAACATCTCTTCCCATTCAGTTGGTTGCCTTTTTCATCTTGTTGATGGTTTCTTTTGCTGTGCAGAAGCTTTTTAATTTGATATAGTCAAATTCATTTATTTTTGCTTTTGCTTCCCTTGCCTTGAGTTCAAATTCATAAAATTCTCTCTAAATCCAAGGTCCATGAGTTTAATACCAGTGCAATTTATTGTTTTGGGCCTAATATTTAGGTCTTTGATACATTTTGAGTTAATTTTGGTGTATGGCAACAGATAGCAGTCTAGTTTTATTCTTTTGCATGTGGCTTTCCAATTTTATCAGCACTATTTTTTGAAGAGGGTATCTTTTATCCATTGTATGTTTTTGGCTCTTTTGTTGAAATTATTTGCCCATATTACAAAGGTTTATTTCTAGACTCTCAATTCTGTTCCATTGGTCTGTGTGTCTATTTTTGTTTTGCCAATACCATGTTGTTTTGATTATTGTCACTTTGTAGTACAATTTGAAGTCAAGCAGAGTAATACCTCTGGCCTAGTTCTTTTATTTCAGGATTGCTTTGGCTATTCAAGGTCTTTTGTTCCTCTATACAAATCTGATGATTTATAACGTTATTTCTTTTCTAAAAATGTCATTGGGATTTTGTTTTGCTTCTTTGTCTTTTTGTTTCCATCTGTTATTTATATTGGTGTTTTATGTTTTTTTCCTCTGTTCCCTCTTTTTTTATGTTATAGGTCTCAATTCTAGATTTCTTTTTTTGGGAGTGTATGGTTATCATTAAGTTATATAAAGGAAATTTGTGCCTCTTATCTCCATTCCCTTTTGCAGATTCAGATCCTTACCCCCTTCTATTTTCTGTTTTGTTATCTCAAATTATTCCTATTTATGCTGTACTTCTACGTTGCAGTAGCTGTTGTCTTTTTCTCTTTTTAATATGCTGGTTTTTGATCTTTAACTATTATGTACTATTTAAGCTTATTATAGTACTCAGTTCTTAATAAAGTTTGCACTTTGTTTCTGTCTACCTATTAGTCATCTTATGGTTATGTATTTTTTTTTTTGTCTTTTTGTTTCAAGTAGAATGACCTCTTTGAGCAAGTCTTGTGGTGAAAAGTTCCCTCAGCTTTTGCAGATCTCAAAAGATCTTTATTTCTCCTTCATACCTAAAGGAGAACTTTGAACAAAAAAAAAAAAAAAAAAAAAAAAAAGAAAAGAAAAAAATTTAAAAAATAAAGGAGAACTTTTCTGGATATATTATTTTTGGTTGGTAATTTCTCCCTTTGATCAGTTTGAATATTTAGTTCTACTTTCTCTTAGCTTGTAAAGTGTATGCTGAGAAGTCCAATGATAATCCAATGGACTTTCCTTTATAAGTTACTGTTTTCTTTTCTCTTGCTGCCTTGAGGATTTTTTCTTTGTTATTAAGACTGAGAGAATTAGGTTTGGTTCTTGGATTTGAGGATCCAGTTCTTTCCATAGGTTTGGGAAATTCTCATCAATTGTTTGAATATGCTCTCTATTCCTTTCTCCCTTTCTTCTCCTCTGGTATACCCATTATTCTTATATTGCTTTTTCTGATGTCAAATATTTCTTGTAGAGTTCTTTCACTTTTCTTCTTTACTCTCAAGTATTTTCTTACACCTGTGTCCTTTCTAGGTTTCTGCCTTCAATATCACTAATTCTTTCCTTCATTTGTTCAGTTTTATTTCTTAAGCTTACTATTGCATTCTTTATCTCTTTTAATGAGTTCTTCATCTCCAGAAGTTTTATTTGGTTCTTTTTGAAAATTTTAGTCTCCTTGGTAAAGTATTTCTGTTTTTTGTTGATGTTGTTTCTAAGTTCTTTGAACTATTGACCAGAATTTTCTTGCATCTCATTCAGTTTTTTTTTCAGAACTGCAATCTTAAATTCCATCATTTAAAATATCATATTTCCATATCTTTAAGCTTATTTTCATCGATTTTCATTTTCTTTCTCATCTGCCTTGTCAATTTGGTCATTTGTGGTGTGCAATGGACTATTTCTCCACCTGGGCATTAATGGGAATGTATTCCAATTTTTTTTTTTAAAGAAAGAAAATTTACTATATAGTGATCTGCTATACCAGGTTGATAAGAAAAGATTTTTCTTTTGGTTTCCAGTAAGTGGCACCATTGCCTCCTGGATCTTTGCTTTGAGGTTAAAAATACCCTTTATTTTCTGATGAGGATAAGTCCCCTCTATAACAAGGTTACCTCAGTCCCAGGGCTTTACCCCCGTGGGAGGATGTGAAGGGCATCCTCAGAAAAGAGTTCAGTTCCCATTACCGCCCCAACAATCAGATGCAATGCTCTGCTGCTTCTTTCTGAATGAACCTGAGTGGGTAGGTTGGGATGAATTAGGAGAGGTCAGTAGTATATGTGGCTGCTTTACTTCTGGTAATGCTGTCCCTCAAGTTTCAGGTGTTTTGCTTCTATATCACCACCCTTGTCATTGGTAATAGCTGTAAAGTATGTTTTAATTCTGGTTGTGCAAACTTCCCTACATCTCAGTGCTAAGTCTGGGAGGATACAGGGTAGAGGAGGGCATGCTCTGGAAGGGTGGGGGCAGGCACCCAGGCTCAGTTACTCAGCTTTCCGCCTGGCAATGGTGATTGCTAAGAAACAGCTGTCGCCTCTCTGCACTCAGTCTCTGCCCTGCTCTCATTCCTGATCACTGGGCTCCGCTATATGGCATATGCTGTTCACTTAGTCAGAATTGTTCTGGGTTCGAAGAGCCAAGAAACTGCCGTGTAACTCCCCCTTGTCCCTTATCCTGCAGGGATCTCTGAACTGTGTTTCACAGCAACTTTATTCTTTTCTCCTAATCCACCTCTCTGACACACACAATTGGCCTACCTTCAAACATGCTGATGTGCATATCTCTCAGATATACTTGTGTGCAGACTGGGTGTATTTGTTGGATTGTAGATGTTCAGTTTATTGTAATTTCAAGAAGAAAGATCATAGGAGACCCTTCATGTTGCCATACTTCTGACATCATTCACCTTTGTTTTAAAGTCTGTTTTGTCTGGTATAAGTATTGCTACACCATCTTTTTGTTTGTTTTTATTTTCATAAAATATTTTTTCCAGCCCTTTACTTTCGGTCTGTATATGTCTTCTGATGTGAAGTGAGTCTCTTGTAGACATCATATCTAAGGGTCTTGTTCTCTTATCTATTCAGCCACCCTATGTCATTTTACTAAAGCTCTTAATCAGTTTACACTTAAAGTAATTATAGATAGACATGTAGTTATTGCCATTTTATTACTCATATTTTTAATCTTTTTTTTTTTTTCTTCCTCTTCTTAAAGAAATCCCTCTAACATTTCGTATAATACTGATTTGGTGTTGATGAATTCTTTTAGCTTTTTCTTGTCTGGGAAGCTCTTTATCTTACCTTTGATTCTAAATGATAACTTTGCTGAGAAGAGTCATAATGGTTGCAGCACCTTGCTTTTCATCACTTTAAAAGTTTTATGCCAGTCCCTTCTGCCCACAAAGTTTCTGTTGAGAAATCAGCTGACAGCCTTATGGAAGCTTCCTTGTAGGTAATTGCTTTTCTCTTCATGCTTTTAAGAGTCTTTATTTGTTTTTAACCTTTAGCATTGGGCCTCTTTGGTTTCATCATTTTTTAAAAAATTGTTTATTCATTCATTCATTCATTCATTCATTCATTTATTATGGTGACATTGGTTAACAAAATCCAGTAAGTTTCAGGTGTACAATTCAACAGTAAAGTATATGTATATATATATTGCATTTTATGTTCACTGCCCATAGTTAGATTTCTTTCTGTCACCACATATTTGACCCCTTTTACCCCATCTAACTCCCTCCTACCCCCAACCTCTGGTAACCACTAGTCTATTGTCTATGTCCATGAGTTTCTGTTTATTTGTCCTGTTTGTTGCTTTTAGGTTTATATCTCACACATAAGTGATATCATGTGATTTTCAACTTTTTCTGTCTGGCTTATTTCACTCAGCATGATTATCTCAAGATCCATCCGTGTTGTCACAAATGGCAGTATTTTATCTCTTCTTATGGCTGAGTAATATTCCATTGTATATATGTACCAAAACTTCTTTATCCAATCGCCTGTCATAGGGCACTTCAGTTGCTTCCACAACCTGGCCACCATTGCTGCTATGAACATCGGTGTGCAAATATCTTTTAGGATATTGGTTTTCAAGTCTTTGGGGTAAATACCTATTAGAGGGATTGCGGGATCGTATGCTAGATCAATTCTTAGCTTTCTGAGGAACGCCCATACTGTTTTCCACAGTGGCTGTACCAATTTACAGTTCCACTAGCAGTGTATAAGGGTTTCTTTTTCTCCACATCTCTCCAACACTTGTTATTACTTGTCTTGTTTATAACAACTATTCTAACAGATGTGAGATGGCATCTCATTGTGGTTTTGATTTACATTTCTCTAATAGCTAGCAATGTTGAGCATCTTTTCATATATCTGTTAGTCATTTGTATGTCCTCTAGAGAGAAGTGTCTGTTCAGGTCCTATGCCCATTTTTTAACTGGATCATTTGTTCTTTGTTATTGAGTTGTATGAGTTCTTCGTATATTTTGAATATTAGGACATTATCAGAGGCACCGCTTGCAAATATCTTCTCCCATTTGGATGGTTGTATCTTTGCCTTGTTGACAGTTTGTTTGTTTGTTTATTTATTTATTTATTTTTGCTGTGCAGAAGCTTTTAGTTTGATGTAGTGCCATTCATTTATTTTTGCTTTTACTTCTCTTGCCTTTGAGGTCAAAATTCAAAAAATCCTCTTTAAGTCCAAGGTACTTGAGTTTAATTCCTATGCAATTCAGTTTAGTTCTTCTGTGCAATTTATAGTTTCAGGTCTTATATTTAGGTCCTTAATCCTTTTTGAGTTAATTTTGACAACAGTCTATTTTCGTTCTTTTGCAGGTGGCTTTCCAGTTTTCCCAGCATAACTTATTGAAAATAATTTCTGTTCTCCACTGTATGATTTTGGCACTTTTGTCAAAAATTATTTGACAACATAAACATGGGTTTACTTCTGGACTGTTGATTCTGTTGCACTGGTCTGTGGGTCTGCTTTTCTGCCAATACCATGCCATTTTGATTATTGTCATTTTGTAGTATAATTTGAAGTTGGGTGGAGTGATGCCTCCAGGCTTGTACTTTTTTCTCAGGATGACTTTGATGATTCAGGGTCTTTTGTGTTTGCATACAAATTTGACTTTCTTGTTCTATTTCTTTAAAAAATGCCAATGGGATTTTGATGGGGATTGCATTAAATCTGTATCATGCTTTAGGTAATAAGGTCATTTTAACTATGTTGATTCTTCCAACCCAAGAACACGGAATATCTTTCCATATCTTTCTTTGTATCTTCTTTGATTTCTTTTAATAGGGTCTTATAATTTTCATTATATAGGTCCTGCACATATTTTGTTAGATTTATTCCTAGGTGTTTTATTCTTTTCGTTGCAATTATGAAAGGAATTATTTTTTCCACTTTCTTTTCTAATAATTCTTTTTTAGAGTATAAAAATGCCATGGATTTTTGAACATTGATTTTGTATCCAGAAACTTTACCGTATTTGTTTATCGTTTGTAGTAGTGTTCTTGTAGAGTCTTTAGGGTTTTCTATATAGAGAATAATGTTATCTGCAAATGGTGACAGTTTCACTTCTTCATTTCTTTTTGGATGCCTTTTATATCTTTCTCTTGCCTGATAGCACTTGCTAGGACCTCCAATGTTATATTGAATAACAGCGGCGATAGTGGATAAACTTCTCTTGTTCCTAATCTTAGAAAAAAGGTTTTTAGTTGTTCACCATTAAGTATAATGTTGGCTGAGGGTTTGTTGTGTATAGACTTTATTATGTTGAGGTACTTTCCTTCCATATCAATTTTTTTTTCAAGGCAAAAGCTGTGTTTACTCTGCCACTCAGTACAGCTTCTCTCTCACGCTCCACCAGAGCGGATCAAGAAACCAGCTAGCTGCCACAAGCTATCCCACCATCATACTCCTTTTTCAGCTCTGTCTTTCTATTGACTCTCTCCCAGTGTTCTTTGTATCTTGCTGACTACAGTTCACCTACATCCAGTCTCTGTACTTGCTGGCACACGTCCATCCCGGCTCTCCTCTCTATTAACATCCGTTCCTTAGAGAATCTTCCCATGGTGGCAGATGCCACCTTTTGCCAGTGCCTACCACGAGCTCCCCTCTGAGTCCCCTCATGTACGCAGCAGCTACACACATCTCCAGAGTACCTTCCAGGAGCGCAAAGTGAAATGCCCTATCTCCCCACAAACCTGTCCTCACCCAGCTACCCAGACTCAGTAAATAAAAGCCCCAGTGAGCCTGCAGTTTGAGCTGGGAGCCTGGCAGTCACCTTTGGCTCTTCCGTCCGCCTCACTCCACGTCCCACAGGAAGTTCCATGATTCCTGCCTGCTGAATGTGTCTGAGATCCCTTCACCTCCACAGCCAGCACCCCAGCCCAAGCCAATCATCCTCCGAACAATGACCAAGTGGTCTCAGAATGGCACAAATCAGCTCATGTCAGTGTTCCCCACTGGTGCCTCATGCACTCCTGAGGCTGTCCACTCTCCTTCTCCTGAGGGATTTTGCCCCCGCCCTCCCATTGACGTCACTCTAGCTCCCATCCTGAGCCTTTCCTCTTGGGAGTCTGGTGTCACCAGCCTTGGATCTTCCTGTGGGTGTGCTTTCATGCCCAGATGGCCAGAAGAGTGGGGGTCGGGATCTGGGGGACTGGAGACTGGGGTCCAGAGTCTGGGCGCCTCCAGTCTCAGGTTGCACACTCTCTCCTCACTCTCTATTACAACTTGCCTGCTTTTTGTGATGCCACCTGGGGAAGGGTTCTCGGGGGACACCTCATTACACCCCACCCTCCTTGAGTTGACACTATGGCCAGACAGGCAGCAACGAAAGGTGGGCACCTTGAGAGGGCCAACTGAGGAGAGCACGCCCCTGCACCTCACCTCACTGGGAACCTTCTATATCAATTTTGATTTCATCTTGTTTGGGACTCTCTATGCTTTCTGGGCTTGTATGTCTATTTCTTTCATCAGGTTAGGGAAGTTTTCGATCATTATTTCTTCATGGAGGATTTTAGTTCCTTTATCTCTTTTCTTCTGGTACCCCTATGTTGTGAATGTTCATACACTTGATGTTGTCCCAGAGGTCCCTTAAGCTATTCTCAGTTTTTTAAATTCTTTTTTCTTGTTGCTGTTCTGATTGGATATTTTCAACTACCTTACCTTCTGACTCGCTGATGCAGTCTGGTGCTTCATTTAGTCTACTTTTGATTAGCTCTAATATATTCTTCATTTTAGTGATTATATTTATTTATAACTGGTTCTTTTTTCTTTTTTCTACCCCCAGTTTTATGTTTTCTATCACTTTGTTAAAATTCTCACTGAGTTCATCTATTCTTTCCCTGAGTTTAT
>NW_006434839.1:22782512-22796748 GCF_000325575.1 Pteropus alecto
TCCCCATGTTTGTATCTATGTATTAGGTATGGATACTATGTCTTACCGTCTTAGTAGATTGCCCTTATGTAATAGGTGTCCTATGGAGCCCAGGGGCACAGTCTTCTGTGGTCACCTGACCTGGGTACTCCAGGTATGTCGCTTGTATGGTTTGTGTGTACTCTCTTGTTATAGCAGAGCTTCGGTTGCCATTTGCACATCAATGGGGAATGACTCTCAGGCTGATTGGTTGTAAGAACTGTCCAGTGAGAGGCTGACTCTAAATAGCAATAATTGCTTTAGGAGTGTTCTCATGTCTGCCAGAGTCTGTCCTTTTTTTTGTGTCCTCCTCAGATGCAGCCCTGGGTTGTGTTATAGCTCACATGAAAGCCAGCCACTGGGCATGCCTGTCCTGGGGCCTCCTGAGAGGGGCCCTACGACAGGCCACGTTTAACTGCAGCCTTGCCCTGCCCAGGGATACCTGGAAAAAGTCACTAAGCAATCTGCATATAGCCTTCACCCATGCTGGGTTTGGGGTTCCTCAAGAGAAGCTGTGAATTGAAGCCAGCTGCCACTATTGCCAGGCTCAGAGTTGCTCCACAAGAGATATGGGGCATGCTAAGACCAAATGATGCTTGTTTGGGTTTTGTGAACCTTTGAGAGATTATAGAAAAGTCTGCAGCTTAGCCAAGAAAGATAATTTGTATGGAAAAGCTCCACTGGAAGCAGCTTGGGTGGGCATGCAAGTTAGGAGGGGTAGGGTCTCAGAGAATCATTAGGGTGAGGCAAACAGTGTTAGCTAGGTTGGTGGAGATTCAGACATGGCTTTTGCCCAGGTGTGCATATGTGGAGGAGGCCAAGCTTAACAAAGAAACAATGGCTTCTGGCAACACTTCTGTCTAGGAGAAAGCTGCCCCTCCAGCCCTTGCCCTGAAGCCAGACAGTTCAGTCTCCCTCATATGTTTCTGGCGACTTTCAAGCTGCTGCCTCAGCACTGGAGCTCAGAGTGAGTGAGTCCATCAGTGAGTAAGTTTGCTCACAGACTCCTTAAAAGAAATGTTTGTGACTCCAGTCAACCCCTGTGTCACTCCGCCACAATCTGGGCTGGTTAGCTAAAAGTTGTGAGGAGATTTCTCTTTCTGGCACTGAAACCCTGGGCTGTGTGGGGCCTGGACCCTTTGCTCCTCTGGGGGTACCTCTGCAACTGTTACTCCTCCTGCTTCGCAACTGCCACACGCAGTGTGGGACCAGCCTGTTCCTCATCTCCTCTCCTCCTATCAGTCTCAAGGTGGTCTCTTATGTAGTTTCCAGTTGTAGGACTTCTGTTCAGCTAGCCTTCAGGTGACTCCCAATGATGGCTGTCCTGTAGTTGATTTGTAATTTTGACATGATTTTGAGTGAAGGCCAGCACAGTATTTACCTACTCTGCTACTTGACCGGAAGCCTAAACTTTGGCATTTTAATTATGATGTCTTGGTGTGGGCCTCTTTGGGTAAATCTTGTTTTGAACTCTCTGCACTTATTGGGCTTGTGTGTCTTTTTTTTTCTTTCTTTCTTTTTATTTTTTCTCTCTTTTTTTTTTTTTTTGCCAGGTTAGGAAAGTTTTCTGTGATTATTTCTTCAAATATATTTTCAATTCCTTGCTCTCTACCTTCTCTTTCTAGTACCCCTATGATGCGAATATTGGTACACTTGATGTGCTCTCAGAGATCCCTTAAACTATTCTTATTTTGGAGGATTCTTTTCTCTTGTTGCTGCTCTGTTTGGGTGTTTTCTGCAACCTTGTCTTCCAAATGCTGATTCAATCCTGTGCTTCATCTAAACTACTTTTGATATCTTCTAATGTATTCTTCATTTCAGTTGTATTTAATTTCTGTCTGGTTCTTTTTATTTTCATTTTTATGTTTTCTATCTCTTTGTTAAAGTTCTCACTGAGATCATTGAGCATCTTTATAACCAGTGTTTTGAACTCTAAATCTGGTGTATTGCTTACCTCCATTTTGTTCAGTTTTTTTTTTTTCTCGAGCTTTGATCTGTTCTTTCGTATGGGACATGTTTCTTTGTCTTTTCATTTTAGCTACCTCTCTGATTTTGTTTTATGTATTAGGAAGACCTGCTATATCTTCTGGTCTTGGTAAAGTGGCCTTATGTAGTAGGTGTTCTGTAGGGCCCAATGGGACCGTCTCTCTAGTCACCTGAACTGGGTGCTACGGATGTGTTTATTGTGTGGATTGCATATGCCCTCATGTTTTAGTTGAGTGTTGGTTGCTGTTTAATGAAAGAGATTGACCCTCAGGTTGGTTAGTTGTGAGGACTGGCCATGACTACAGTAGAGAAGCTGTTGTGCACAGGTTGGCCCTAATGAGCAAGACTCACTTTAGCAAGGCTCTGGCGCTTGTTGAGTCTGCCCTTTGGGTGTGTAATTTGTGGAGGTGGTTTTTTTGTGCCTTGGTTTGGTTCGAATCTGGCAACCAGGTATGTTGGTTCTTAGTCCTTTGAGAAGTGCGCCATTGTAAGCCAAGGTCAACTACTGCCTGAGGCCCTTGATATGAGCTATGATGCAATCTACAGATGGTTGCCACTTGTACTGGACTTGGAGGTGCATGGGAGAGGGTAAGCTATGAACCAAGGTTGGCTGCCACTAGTGCCCAGCTTAAGACTGCTTAGCAAGAGGTACAGGGAATGCTGAGGTGGATTGATTTGTTTGGGGTTTGTGAACCTTTGAGAGATTTTTTAAAAATCTGCCATATGAGCCACGACAGGCTGTTTGTATGGAAAAGCCACTGGAAGTGGCTTAGGTTGGCCATCAAGATGGGTGAGTCAGGGTCTCAGGGAAAACCAGTGCTGAGAAAATGGTGTTAGGTTGATGGAGACTCAAATATGGAGTCTATCCTGTCTGTACACTGAGTAGGGGGAGGCCTCAACAAAGGAACAATGGCTCTGGCAACACTTCTGGGAGGAAGCTGTCCCTCCAGCTTTTGCCTTGAAGCCAAACAATTCATTTGCTTCCTGTATGTCCCTGGTGCCTTTAGAGATGTTGTTCTAGTGCTGGAACTCAGGGCAAGTGAGTCTATCAGCAAGTAAATCCAAGCATGAGCCTTTTAAAAGTGATGACTAGATCTCCAGCAGCCATTTTGTCCAACTCAGCCACATCTCTGCCATTTTTTCACAACCAGAAGTTGTGGAGACTTCTCTTCCCATTACTGGGACCCTGGACTGAGAAACCTGGTGTGGGGCTGGGACTCGCCATCTTTTGCAGGGTGCTCTGCATGAGAGATCTCTCCTGATTTTAAATATCACATGTGGGTATGGGACCAATTCATTCCACATCTCTGCCCTTCCTACCAGTCTCAAGTTGAGTTCTCATGGATAACTTTAGTGATAGGACTTCTGCTCAGATAGACTTCAGGTTATTCTCAGAGATAGTTGTTCTGTAATTTAGTTGTGATTTGATGTGGTCATGAGAGGTGGCAATTACAGCATTCACCTACTCTGTCATCTTGACCAGCAGCTCTTAGTCCTAAACTTTAAATCTTAATCATAACCCTGACCCTAACCTTCTAAGTCTGAAGCTATACACACTAACACTAACTCTTAATGGAAATCATACACATTCTGTAATGTATGTTTTGAAGTGTGTCCGCAAAGGTGCTTTTAACAAGATATTTGAAAGCAGTTTTCAGCAAGTACGTTTTCAGTGAATGGAAACCACACACATTTTGTAACACATAAACTGATTTTATAACAAGTAATGTAAGAAATATATTTTTGACAAAGTATTTGATTGTGGTTTATAGAACATGTGCATTCAGTAAATGAAAAGCATATACATTTTGTAATGCAGGTAGTGAAGTGTTCTAGAAGGCCTGTAGTACAGGTGTTTTAAAAGAAAAACTTGAAAGCTTTTTTTAGCATAGTGTTTTTTCAGTGAATGGACATTATACACATTTTAAAATATATGCACCAAATAGTTTCACATGACTTGTAATGAAGGTGTATTTAAGCAAGATACATGAAAACAGTCTATCACAGTGTCACTTCTGGGAATGGAATGCAAAACCATTCTATAATGCATGTAGAAAAGGGTATAGCAAATTCTATGATATAGCTGTTTTTAAAAAGGTACTTTACACAGTGTAAACATAGAAATGCCTTGCTGTTAAAGTGTACAGCTGAAACTTATTGGATTTCATTAACCAATGTCACCATTAAAAAAAGTTACTTAAAAGATATTTTCTGCACAGTGCTCTTTTAGTGATTAAAACTGAAAGCCATGTGGTTATAAATATAGTGAGGTATTTTACAAAGATTTAAGTAATAGTTTTTAAAAACAAGATAGTATAAAGACTATTTCAGAACAGTGTTCTTTCAGTAAATGGGACTCCTACACATTATGCAATGCTTGTAACGAAGTGTTTTAGAAGATATGTATTACGAATGTATTTAGTAAGATACTTGAAAGTGGTTTTAGCACAGTGTTCGGCCATAAATAAAACTCATACACATTTGTAATGCATGAATTAAAGTGTATAACAAATCCTCTAGTAAAAATATTTTAAACAAGTATTGAAATGTGTTTTTCAGCTCAGTGTTCTTTTAAAAAAAGGAGCTCATACATGTTCTGTAATGCATGGAGTTAAATGTATAACAACCCCTGTAACAAAGTGATTTTCTACAAGACACTTTAACATTTTACAAAGATTGTAATAAGTGTTGGTAATAAAATGTTTGAAGTTGTTATCAGCATAGTCTACTAAAAGTGTTTCTTCTAATATCAGTGAAAGGAATGTATTCTGGATTGAATGTAGTTAAGTGCTACAGAAAACTATTAATAAAGATGTTTTTAACAAGATACTTGACAGCTTGTTTCAGCATGATCTTCTTTTTGTGAATTGAATTAATACACATATTTTAATGCATGTAGTGAAGTGTTTTAGAAAGCTTGACATAAAGGATTTTTGATAGCTCAAAGCTTTATTATCATATTTTTTTGTGTGTGAATGAAATGAACACACATTTTGTAATACTTGTAGTGAGGTCTATAACAAGTCCTATAATATAAAGCTGTTGTTCGCATTATACTTCAAAGTAGTTTACTGTATAGTATTCTTTCAATGAATAAAACACACATTTTGTAAGGCAGGAGCTGAAGTATTTTACGAGGTTTGTAATTCAGATGTTTTAAACAAAATACTCTAAAGTGTTTTACAGCACGGTGTTTTCCAGGAAATGGAATTCATATACAATCTATATAGCCTGCGATGAAGTGTTTACAGTGTTTGTAATACTGATATTTAAAAAAATATTTAAAAGCAGTTTTTAGCACAGTGAATTTCCAATGAATAAAATGCAGGTAGTAACTCTATAATACATTTTGTAATGCATATTGTGATTGTAACAAGTCCTGTATAAAAGATGCTTTTGACAAGATACTAGTTCAGCTTGTAGCACAGTGCTCTTTCAGTGAATTGAATGTGTAAACATGTAAAAAAGTGATCAGAGGTAATCAATACATAAGTAACAAGCTACTTGCAAACTATGTTCAACAAAGTGTTCTTACAATGAAAGGAAACGACACAGTGTAAATTTAGTGAATGGCACTTATACACATTCTGTAATTCAGGTAGTAAATATTTAAACCTATTTTGTAATCAATACATTTCAAAGTTTACTTACAAACTGTGTTAAGTATGGTGTTATTTCAGTGACTACAACCTACATCTGTTATGTGATGCATAAAAACTGTGCTGAGTAGTGTTCTTCCAGTGAATGGAAAGCTAAGACCCATTTTTTACTGCATATAGTAAAGTGTATGTTTATACTTGTAATTTATATATTTTAATAAGTTACTTAAAAACTGTATTTAGCACAGTGTTATTTTAGTTTTAAAAAAACTTCTAACATGAGGTAAAGTGTTTCATAAAAACTAGTAATACAACATTTTTAACAAGCTACTTGAAAACTGCGTTCAGCACAGAGTTCTTTCCATGAATAAAACTCATAGATATTGTGAAATGCTTGTAGTATGTCAGAGAAAGTTTGCCATCTATAGGTTTCTTATAAGCTACTTCAATACTGTGTTCAGTACATTGTACTTTCCATGAATAAAATACACACACGTTTTGTACTTCATATAGTAGTTTTTTTAACCAGATTTGTAATCAACACATTTCTAACAAGATACTGTTGATCTGTACTCAGCATCTTGTTTTTAGTAAATAAAACTCATACACATTCTGCAATATGTACTATAATATTTTGATTAGACTTGTAACCAAGATTTTTAACAAGTTGCTTGCAAACTGCCTCAGCAGCATCCTTTAAGTAAATGGAACTCATACATTCTGCAAAGCATGTAGTAAAGTGATTAGCAATTCTTATAATCTATACATTTCTAACAAACTGTAAAACTGTATTCAACAGTGTTTTTTAGTGAACAGAACTATTAGGCATTCTGCAATTTATGTAGTAAAATATTTGACAAACCTGTAATCGATACATTTCTAACGAGTTTCTGGCCAATTGTGTTCAGCAGTTTTCTTTCAGTGAATACAACTCATATGCATTCTGTTCTGCATGAAGTAAAGTGTTTGACAACACTTGTAACCAATGGATGTCTTACCACCTACTTGCATACTTTTCTTAGCAGTGTTCCTTCTTGAATGGCACTTGTACACACATAGTGAAATGTTTAACAAGATGTAATCAATATGTTTGAAACAATGTTTTTGCAATTGTGTTTAGCACAGTGTTCTTCTGGTGAGTGGAACTCATACATATTCTGTAATACATGTAGTAAAATGTTTGACAGCACTTTTAATCTAAAGGTTTCTTCCAAGCTTCGTGCAAACTGTGTTCTATACAGTGTTTTTTAAGTTAATGGATCTCATACACATTCTTTATTGTAGTTAGTATAGTATTAGAAAAAGTTCGTATCTATAGCTTTCTTAGAAGCTACTTGAAGTGTTCACTACAGTGTTCTTTCAGTGAATGGAACTCATACACATTATATGATGCATGTAATAAAGTGTTTCACCAAGCTTTGAATCCATACATTTCTAAAGAGCTTCTTAGGAACCGTGTTCAACATAATCTTCTATGCATGAGTGGAACTCATAACATTCTGTAAGACATGCAATAAACTTTGAGCAAACCTATAATAAAGATGTTCATAAAAAAGCTACTAGCACACTGAGTTGGGCAGTGTTGTTTTAGTGAATATGACTCAAGCACATACTATCACACACAGAAAAAATGTTGAACAACAATTGTAATGAAGCTGTTTCTTTCAAAATACTTTGAACCATCATTCATAAAAGGGTTGAGGCTTGTATTTGGATTATAGTTAGGCAGAAATTTAGGATTTGGTTATAGTTAAGATTAGGGTTAAGTTAGGATTAAGGTTAGGGTTAGGGCTGGGGTTACAATTAGGTTTAATTTAGGGTTAAGATTAGGGTTTCAGGTTAGTGTTAAATATAGGTTTAGTTTTAAGATTACAGCTAGGTTTTAGGTATCAGGTTGGGTTACACTTAGAGTTAGGTTTATAATTACATATGGGTAAGTTTAAGTTTCAGATTAAGGTTAAATTTGGGGTTTGGTTAAAGTTGAATTTAGAGTTATAGTTATTTTTATTTGTTTTTATTTTTTATTAAATTTATTGAGATGACATTGGTTAATATAATTATATTGGTTTCAAGTGTACAATTCTATCATACATCATTGGTATATTGTGTGTGTGTTCACAACAGGATTAGGGTTAGGGTAAGGTTTATGGTTAAATTTAGTGTTAGGGTTAGGTTAAGTTTAGTGTTGTTTTGAATGTTAGGGTTATGTTTATGATTAGAATTATTGTAAGGTTTAGAGTTGGGTAAGTTTAGTGTTTGGGTTAAACTTAGTGTTAGGTTCAAATTTAGGGTTATTTTTAAGTTTCGGGTAGGATTAGTTTGAGTGTTATTTTTAGAAATATGTTTATTTTAGGATGAGAGTTAGGTCTAGCATTAAAATTTAGGGCTAGAGTTTGGGATTATGGTTAGTGTTAAAGTTAGGGTTAGAGTTAGGTGTAGAAGTAGGGTTTAAGTTATGGCTATGGTTATATTTAAAGTTATTTGAGGGTTAGGATTAGGTTAGAGTTATGGTTAGTGATAAAGTTAGGGTTAAGTTTAGGGTTTATGTTTATGTTTATGTTTAAGTTAAGTGTGAGAATGATTAGGTTTAGGTTTAAGATTCTAGGTAAGGTTAGGTTTAAGGTAAGGGTTAGAACTTGGGTTAAATTCACAGTTAGTATTTTTGGTTCTGGTTAGGTTTTGGTTTAAGGTTAGGGTTGGGTTAGGGTTAGGGCTGGCATTCAAGGCTAGGGTTTAAGATCAAGTTTAGTGTTAACATTAAAGTTAGTGTTAGGTAGACATTTTGTTTTAGGTTTAGAGTTCAGTTCACAGAGTTAGGTGTGACATTAGATTAGGGTAGTGTTAGAGTTAGATTTTATGTTTGGGTTAGAATTAGGTTAAGGGTTAGTTTTAGGGAGACATTTAGGTTTAGGTTTAGGATTAGTGTTAGTTGTATGTTTAGGGTAAAGTTTAAAGTTAGGGTTCATATTATGTTTGGGTAAAGGCGTTTTGTTAGGGTTAGGTTTAGCATTAAACTTAGCGTTAGAATTATTTTTAGGGTTAGGTATAGGTTATGGATTAGATTTAAGGTTGGGATTGTGGTTAAGATTAGAGTTTAGTGTTATGTTTACCATTAGGTTTATGGTTAGTTATAGAGTTATATTTAGGGTTTAGGTTAAGTCTGGAGTCAAGGCATGATTAGGTTTAGGTTTATGGTTAGGATTAGTGTTAGGGGTATGGATAGTTTTAGAGTTAGATTTGAGCTTAGGGTTGTTTTCAGATTTAGAACTAGGATTGAGTATCAGAGTTAGGGTTACAGTTAGGGTTTAGAGTTACTGGTAAGTTTAAGGTTGGTGTTAGTGTAAGATTTTGGTTTAGGGTTAGGATTAGGTTAGGGTTAAGTTCAGGGTTAAGTTTAGTTTAAAGTTTAGGGTTAGTGGTAGTATTACGGTTATGGTTTAGGATAAGTTTAGAGTTAGTTTAGAGTTAGGGCTAGAGTGAAGATTAGGTTAAGATTATGATTAAAATTAGAGATATGTTTAGGGTTTGTCTTAGGTTTTGAGATAGGGCTACAGTGAAGTATAAGTTTAGAATTAAGTTTAAATTCAGGATTTTGTTTATTGTTAGGGTTAGAGTTAGGTTTGAGTTTAGTGCTAAGGTTAGTGTTAGGGTCAATTTTAGCATTAGTCTCGTTTTAGGATTCAGGCTAGGATTAGGATTAGGTTATAATTTAAGGTTAGTTTAGGGTTTGTGTTAGGCATACAGATGGGTTTAAGTTTCGAATTAATGTTAGGGTTAGAGGTAGCTTTAGGTGTAGGTTTATGATTAAGTTAGGGTATGTTTAGGGTTAAAATTTAGAGGTTGGATTTAGAGTTAAATTTAGAGTGACGATTAGCATTACAATTATGATTTTTGGTTAGGGTTAAAGTATGGTTAGTCTAGTGTTAGTTTTAAGATTAGAGTTAAGTTCAAGGTTAGGTTTGGGTTAGATTTAATGTTAGGTTTAGGTTGACAGTTAAGATTACGGTAATGTTTAAGGTTATTTTGTGGTTAAGTTTAGGTTTACAATTATGGTTAGTATTAGGGTTAGTGTTGGGGATGAGTTTAGTGTTAGGGTAAATTTAAGATTAGGTGTAGGCTTAAAATTTCATTTAGGATTAGATTTAGGGTTAGAATTAGGGTTAGGATTATATTTAGGGTTATGTTTAGGTTTGAATTTAGGATTAGATTTAGGGTTAGAATTAGAGTTTAGCATTAGAGTTAGATTTAGGGTTATAATTAATTAGATTTAGTATTAAGATTAAGGTTGTGTTTGGGTTAGGGTTAGTGTTAGATTTATATTGAGATAGGTTTAGATTTATATTTAGGGTTACTGTAAATTAGGGTCAAACTTATGGTTACATTTCTGTTCTCCTTTTCAAATTCTGCCCAGTGGAATTCCAGGCACTTATGTCCAGGTGTCTCTTCTTGAGCAAACCATAGCAGGTCACAGAAAGTCCCCACCCTAGCAAGTCAAAGTTGTTTAGCTTTTTAAAAAAAGTCTCATACTTCAGAGTTAATATGCTCATTTGAATAAGTTAGGACTTTTAAATAGGCATCTGCATTAGCTGCATAGCCAAGCCGGGGACTCTGTCCTCTCTTGACATCTGACTCTCATTCATGATCCCAGTTAGCCAGAACTGAACAGCCTACGCATGCATAGTATATTCTTCATCAGTAGCAGGTGCCCTATAGGCAAGGGAAGTACTGGCAGTCCTCAACCACTTGCAAGGTCTCCAGAGGGAGTTTTCTCCTACCAAGGGATAGTCAAGCCCCATCTGGAAGTGCTGCCAGGGTGGGTCTAAAGATTCTCCTGCAGTCAAGATTCCTATGTGTCTTATTGAGAGAACCACCCCAGGTCAGCAGAAAGGCCTTGCTTTGATAAGGCAACAATGTTTAGCTTTTCTTTTAGTTCAGTTGTCAGGGAGCACATGAGCATTTGTATAGGATAGAGCTTTTTACTAAACATCTGTATTGTACTCCAAACTAGGAGTTTTTAATTATTAACCTCTCCAGACACCTGTCTCTTGTCCTTAGTCCTTAGTTTGTCTGACCTAGTGAGGCCTATGCTCTGGGTAAGGTAGCTAAAAGCTGTCTTCAACCCTCCTAACAATCTCCAGAGTTAGAGGGAGCCTTCTCCCACTCAGCAATAGTCAATATTTATTTGGAAGTTCTGCCTAGTAAAATCTCAGGTTTCTTCAGCAGGCATGATGTCCAGGTGATTTTTATTGAGGCAACCATGGCAGACCAGCCAAAATGTTTACCCTAGCAAGGCACATTTTTAAGCTTAGACTTCATAAGGACTATGTGCACTTGAATAGGTTAAGGCTGTTAATTAGGAATCTGCATTGTACTTGAAAAGCCCAGCCTGGGACCCTGGCCTCTTTTCACACTTGCCTCATTTTGCTGATCTTGGTTATATTGACCTCGGAAGGCAGACACATGCACAGTAAATATTTCAACTGCAAAATTCTGGCAACTGGTGTCCTCTAGGCAGAGAATTATTGGCAGTCCGACAACCTCAAAAATCTCTAGATGTAGGGGAGGCTGTCCCCGACTAAAGGATTGTCAGTCCCAATTTGGCAGTGATGCCTGGTGGGATCCTGACTTCTCCAGTAGTTAAGACATCCAGATTCTCTAATTGGGAGAACTATGGCCAACCAGCAGAAAGGCTCCCACCTTGCAAGATAATAATGTGTAGTTTTTATTAGCTCCAACTTCACGTGGAATATGCATACATGAATAGATTAAGGCTTTTAATTAGGCATCAGCATTATATTCAAAGAGCCAGGGCCTAAAGCACTTGCTCTCTCCTGATACCTGTCTCCTTTCTGGTCCAAGTTAGCCTGACTCACAATGACCTGTCCATGCATAGTACACACTCCATAAGTGAACCTCTGCAATCTGGTGCCCTCTAGGCAGAGGAAATAGGGCCATTTTCCCAACCACCTAGGTGGCCTCCAGAGGTGGAAGGAGCCTTCTGCCACCAAAGTATAGCTAGTCCCCATTTCGACGTGCTGCCCAGTTTGTTCATTCCCAAGCTTCTCCAGCAGTCAAGACATCCAGGAGTATCTTATTAAGGGAATCCTGTCCAGCCAGCCAAAATGTCCTGTCTGGGTAAGATAAGGATGTCCAGCTTTTTCCAGCCCAATCATCAGTGGGAATATGCACGTTTGAATAGGTAAGGGCTTTAAATTAGGCATCTACATTGTACTAAAAAAGCCAAGACCTGAAAATCCTGGCTTCTCCTTATATTTGCCTCTTATTTTCTAATCACAGTTAGCCTGAACTGGGGTAGCCCACACATACTCAGTAGGTATGTTGTCTACAAACCTCTGGCAGCAGATTTTCCCAAGGCAGCAGATTTTCCCCAACACCTGCACAGTGTCCAGTGGTGGAGAAAACCTTCCCCACCCGGTGCTAGTCTCCATTTGGGCATGCTGCCCAATGAGGTCCCAGGCTCTTTCAGCAGTTAAGACCTCTAGGTGTCTCATTGAGAGCAAACTTGACTGATCAGCCCCACCCTGGCAAGGAAAAAATATTTAGATTTCTTTTATCTTAGCCTTCAGCAAGAATAGGTGCATTTGAATAGATTAGAGCTTTTAACTAGGCATCTGCATTGTGAAGGAAAAGCCAGGTTTGTAATCCCCAGCCTTTTCTGACATCTGCCTATCATATCTGGTCTTGGGTACCTTGGCCCATGGTGGCCTTAGCAGACTGAGTAGGTATTTCATCAGTAAACATCAGGCAACCAGTGCTTTTCAGGCAAAGTACCTAGGAGGGTGCCCCAATCACACACACAGCTTCCAGAATGGAAGGAGCATGCACCATCTGTCTCAGGTTAGTTTACCTGAAACTAGGAAGAGAAAGGTTTCCAGAAAGGCTGGGAGTCCCAAGACCTGGCTTTTTTAGTACAAAGCAGGTGCTTGATTTAAAGGCCTAATGTATTCAAATGTATGTATTTCTGAAAACTAAGCTAATAAAAGCTAAACTACATGGCTTGCAAAGGTGGAGCCTTTCTTCTGTTCAGCCATGTATCTCTCAATAAGAGACATCTGCTGTAGAAAAACCAAGAACCCACATTGTAGCACTTTCAAATGGGGCCTGACTACCCCTGAGTTGGGGAAGGCTCTTTCTACCACTGGAGACTGTGCAGGTAGTTGGGGACCATTCCTAGATTTCCTGTCTAGAGGGCACCAGCTGCCAGAGGTCCACTTACAAAATGAGCACTGTGAATGCTCAGCACACCAGAGATCAGGCTAATCAGGATCAGGAAGAAAAGTTAAGTGTTGAGAGGCCCAGGGTTTTAGGCCTTGGCATTTAGAGTACAATGTAGATGCCTAATTAAAAGCTCTAACTTATCCAAATGTACATATTCCTAAATATGCATATTCCTCCTGAAGGCTGAGTTAAAAAAAAAAAAAAAAAGCTAAACATCACTGCCTAGCAAGGACAAAGCTTGTGGGCTGACAGGCCAGGATTCCTCTCAGTAAGAGACACCTGAGTGTTAATTGCTGAAGAAGTTAGGACTTCATTGGGCAGCACATTCAAAGGGCAACTGACTATACCGGGGCTGATAAAGACTCTCTCCACCTGTGTGTGTGTTGTGTGAGTGGCTGGGAAATGCCTATAGGTTCCCCTGACCAGTAGCTGTTACCATTGGGGTGATATGAAATCTGTTGTTGCTTCAGCAGCATGGTGGGGTCCTTCCTTCTTCCTTGCCAACACAATAAAAAATTATGGGTCAGTGAGATTTAGAAAAAGTAAGATTTATTGAAAGTACATTTTAGAAGGAAATGGGCCATACTAAGGAATGCTGCAGCCCTGTGGAATTTGGGAAGTGAAAAGATGAAAGATAGAGTATGCTCCAAGGAAGAAGTAGGTTTTCAGAGAAAAGAGTTATAGCAGCACAGAGTGAAGTCTGTTTCTCTTTGGTCTGTGATGGGAGGTTATAAATGCGGTACTAAATGATCTTCTTCATGTGAGGTCATGATGACAGTTGGCTGCCATATAATCCTTTGCCTACTGCACATATGCTTACCTGGAATTCAGTCTGTTATAACTAGATTCATGAATTTCTGGGTATATGTATGATATGATGGTATAATGAGGCTGAGGTTATGGGCAAGTTAGGATAGTACTTTCTGTGCATGCGTTTGTGGCTGGTTTAAGCCAGCAGCTTTTATGCCTTTTTATTCCTTTGTTCCTCAGGATGCAGGGGTGATTTATAATTATAAAAGGAGTGTTCCCGTGAGGTCTTTAAGGAAGATTTCTATGGTTATAGAGCTGAGACTTTTCTCCTATCATTCATGCCTGCCTAACTATCTAAAATACCTATTGTGTAAGTGGGGCTGATGTGGATCAGGCTACCCAGGACCAGAAACGAGAGGTAGATGAGAAAAGGGTGAAGATAAGGAATATGTAAAATGGAGTAACTGTAAGTAAGCTACTAAAATTATTAACATATGAAGGTTGAGGTATGAAGAAAAACTCTAGTTTTGTTCTAACTATCCTGCAAACTTCAACTTTTTGTACTTTTTGGTCCTGCATCAATGCCTGGATATACATCTGGATATACCTGACCTTCGTATAACTCTTTCAGTATCCCTGAAAGA
>NW_006434839.1:22797403-22799057 GCF_000325575.1 Pteropus alecto
TCCTCCTCCTCCTCTTGTTTTTGAACACTTCTGGCTTTTTGTCTAGCTGTTTCCCAGTTTATAAACTCTAAGGCCCTTGCATAAATCTTTATTATTTATTTCTAGGAAAGCCTCCAGACACTTTTTGAGTTCATTTGATATAGTTGCTGTTAGATGTCATGAGATCTGAAGAATGCTCTTCTTCAAATCTGGTGACAACATTGGATTTGAACGAGGTAGCTGCTTGAGTACTTTGTGCTCTATTGTCTCCCCAATGGCTCTGGGGCCCCAGTGGTGAGTTCTCTCAGTTCTGAACAATCTTTTTTCTGTTGAGGTTTAGAGCTTTTTTTACTGGGTCTTCTGATATGCTTTTTTAAAAATAGGCTGACCTCTTTCTAAGTCTGTTACAGAGGGACAATCCCATTCTGTAATGCCAGCTGGATTTGTGATCCATCCTCTAGTAAGTATCTGTCTTGATGGAATTCTGATAAGAAGGACAATTTAAAATTACAGTGGCTATTCTGGGGATCTTTAGAGATTTCTAAATAATCACGTGCACGGTTAAAGAATTTTAGAAGTGTTATGTAAGCTGAATGAGAGGCATTTTAAATTGGTATTTAGAGGTCTACAAGAAATTAAATAGTTAAAGACAGCCTCCCTTCAAGAAACAAAGTCAAAACTAATAAAGCAAATTATGAATTAAACAACAACAAAAAAATCTAAACTTGATTCTTTTTCTGAAAATTTCTTGGATGATTATTAAGAAAGAGATTTTATAGGGAAGGACCTGGCATAAATCCTACAGACTTGTGGTCCAGGCCACTACCCCCCAAATTGATAAGTTTCTATGTCTTACCACACCAGCATCTATTTAAAAAAACAAAAACAAAAAAACAAAACTACTTGGAGTTTTTAGTTGACATCTATTTTGTCTTTGTGTACAGCTATGATAGCTTTTTGGGGAATTTAACTTTAACACAGGACCTTCTAAAAGTTCTCAAATGTGTCTTCCTTGGGAACTCCAGCTAGTTATATGCAGTTTGGTTCCACCTCTTGTTTCTTTTTAATAAAATGGACCTAGCCAAAATAATTAAAAACTCAAATGGCCATTCAGGAAAATCTTTGTTTTAAGTCTATCTCAAGGGCTCTTCCTTAAAGAGATAATTCCACACTTCTTTGGGACAATGGAATGAATTCTTTGATTGATATAAAGAAGCTTCTTAAAAACAAAATAACATTGAAAAACAGCTCTGAAAAGATACTTAAGAAACTTTGATCATCTTTGCAGATAATTAAAAGCAAGATGAAATTCTGCCATTTGCAACAACATGGATGGATCTTGAGATTATCATGCTAAGTGAAATAAATCATATGTGGGATATAAAACTGAAAGGAACAAATGAACAAGACAAACAAAACGCATATATACAGATAACAGTTTAGTGGTTATCAGAGGGGAAGGAGAGAGGGAGGGACATAGATAAGAGTAAAAGAGGTCAAATATATGGTGACAAATGATTTGACTTTGGGGGATGAACACACAATGCGATATATAAATGATATATTGTTGAATTGTATACTTGAAACCTATATAAATTATTAACTTATATATAAATGTCAGGAAAAAAATTCAAAGGCTGATAGGAATTTTTTAAAAAGCCTCTTCTCCTAAACT
>NW_006434839.1:22799127-22811492 GCF_000325575.1 Pteropus alecto
TTTATGATGTTCTTAAGTTACAATCTAACTCTTTAGAGATGGGAGAAATTGTCCTTATTCTAGAAATCTTTACATAACCAGAAGTATAACTCATATTTTAATTAAATGTTTTGGGGTGATATTGGTTAATAAAATCATATAGGTTTCAAGTATACAATTCAATGATGTCATATGTATATTGCATTGTGTGTTCACCACCCAAAGTTAAATTTCTTTCTGTCACCATATATTTGAAGCCCTTAACCCTTATCTACCTCCCCCACTCCCCTCAGGTAACAACTAAATTGTTGTCTGTGTCTATGAATTTCTGTTCATTTGTCTTGTTCATTTGTTACTTTGACTTTTATATTTCACATATTAGAGAAATCACATGGTCCTCAACTTTTTCTGTCTGACTTATTTTGCTTAGCGTGATAATCTCAAGCTCCTTCCATGTTATCACAAATGGCAATATTTCATCTTTTCTTATGGCTGAGTACTGTTCCATTGTATATGTGTACCCCATCTTCTTTATCCAATTACCTATCAACTTTGGTTGTTTTCATGTCTTGGCCACTGTAAATAATGCTGCTATTAATATAGGGGTGTATATATCTTTACAGATAAATGTTTTTAAATTTTGAAGGTAAATACCTAGAAGAGGGATTGCTGATAATATGGTAATTCTATCTTTAGTTTTTTGAAGAAACTCCATACTGTTTTCCATAGTGGCTGTATGAATTTACATTCCCACCAGGAGCATATAAGTGTTCCTTTTCCCCCACAACCTCTCCGATACTTCTTGATAGTAGCCATTCTAACAGATATTAGGTGGTATCTCACTATGGTTTTGATTTGCATTTTCTTAATACCCAGTGAAGTTGAGCATCTATTCATACGTCTGTTTGCCATTTGTATTTCTTTTTGGGAAAAGTGTTTGTTCAGGTCTTCCGCCCATTTTTTAAATGTTTGATTTTATTGTTGAGTTGCATGAGTTCTTCGTATTTTTTGGATATTAGGCCTTTGTCGGGGGGATGTTATTTGCAAACATTTTCTCCCATTCAGCTGGTTGCCTCTTTGACTTATTGATGGTTTCTTTTGCTGTGCAGAAGCTTTTTTACTTTGCTATCATCCCATCCATTTATTTTTGCTTTTACTTCCCTTGCCTTTGAGATCAAATTTATAAAATTCTCTTTAAAGCCAACGTCCAGGAGTTTAGTACCTGTTGTCTTCTTTGCAATTTATTTTTCTGGATCTCATATTTAGGTCTTTGATCTGTTTTGAGTTAATTTTGGTGTGTGGTGACAGATAGCAGTCTAATTTCATTCTTTTGCTTGTGGCTTTTCAATTTTCCCAGCACCATTTATTAAAGAGGCTTTCCTTTCTCCACTGTATGTTTTTGGCTCCTTTATCAAAAATTATCTGCCCATATATATGAGGGTATATTTCTGGACTCTCAATTCTGTTCCATTGGTCTGCCAATACCATGCTGTTTTTTTTTGTTTTCGTTTTTTTCCTACATGAGCATTTTATTTTTCCTCCCCACCCGGCTTTTTGAAACATAATAGACAAGTAGTCATTTGTATTTACATTGTACAATTCAATGAATTTTTTTCAATTATAGTTGGCATACAATAATAGACCAGTTTCAGTTGTACAGCCTACAGATCAGAGAGCCACATAACTTGCAAAACGATCACCCCACAAAATCTAGTCCCCTTCTTCCCTCTTACACATATATTACATCATTATTAACCATCTTCCCCATACTACACTCTATATCTCCATGTCTATTCTGCAACTATCCATTTGTACATCTTACTCTCTTTGCTTTTTTTCCATTCTCCCCAACCCCCCTTTCATCTAGTAGTCCTCAAAATATTCTCTATACCTATGAGCTTATTATTGTTTTTTTTTTTTGCTGTTGTTGTTTATTTTGTTCTTTAGATTCCACATGTATGTGAAATCATGCAATATTTGTCTTTCTCTATCTGATCCATTTCATTCAACGCAATACACTCTAGGTCCATCAAAGTAATATCTTTTTCCATCCCCTTCCTTTTAGTCTGTGTGTATCTTTTAATCTGAAGTAAGTCTCTTGTAGGCAGCATATGTAAGGGTCTTATATTCTTATCCATTCAGCCTCTCTATCTTTTGGTTGGAGCCCTTAATTCTTTTCGATTTGAGGTACTTGTTGGTAGGACTGTAGTTATAATCATTCTTTATTCCTGTTTTCTTATACATATTTTTTTCTTCTTAAAGAAAGTTCTCTAACATTTCCTTTAATACTGGCTTGATCTTGATAAATTCCTTTAGCTTATTTTTGTCTGAGAAGTTCTTTATCTGTCCTTCGACTCTAAATGATAGCTTTCCTGTATAAAGTATTCTTGGTTGTAGATCCTGGGTTTTCATCACGTCAACTATTTTGTGCCAAGCCCTTCTGTCCTGCATCGTTTCTTTTGAGAAATCAGCTGTCTATCTTATGGGTGCTTCTTAGTAGGTAACTAACTGATTTTTTCTTGCTGCTTTTAAGAGTCTCTCTTTGTATTTAACCTTTGGCATTTTAATTATGATATGTCTTGGTGTGGGCCTCTTTGGGTTCCAATTTCTTGAGACACTCTGAGCTGTCTGGGGTTGTATATCTATTTCCTTTACTAGGTTAGGGACGTTTTCCATCATTATTTCTTCAAATAGCTCTTTAACATCTTGTTTTACTTCAGGTACTCCTATGATACAGATATTTTTACATTTAATAGTGTCCCATAGGCTTCTTAAATTATTACTATAGTTTTGGCATCTTTTTTTTTTTTGCTGTTCTGATTGAGTGTCCTTGGCTTCCCCATCTTCTATATCGGCAGTTTAATCCTCTTCTTTATCTACTCTGTTTACCATCTAATATAGTCTTTATTTCAGATAATGTGTTCTTTGTTTCTGACTCGTTCCCTTTTATAATTTCTATTTCCATTTTTATGTTTTTATATCATTTTGAAAGTTCTCACTGAATTCATCTACACTTCTCCTATGTTCATTGAGCATCTTTATGACCAGTGTTTTGAACTCTGCATCTGTTAGATTGCTTAAATCCATTATTCGTGAATCTCTGTTCTGTTCTCTCATATGGTTTCTGCTTCTTTGTTTTCCCATTTTGTTTGCCTTTCTGTGTCTGTCTTTATGTACTAAGCAAAGTTCCTAAGTCTTCCAGTCTTATTAAACAGCCTGTGCCCTTCAGGAGCCACCTGTTAAGATTCAGCAAGCAACCCACAGATGCTGTGCTTATAGTTGCCTCAACTGAGGCCAGCTGCCACTAGTGTGAGTCTTCGCTTGGCTCAGCAAAGAGCACCTGACTTGCTGAGGATAAACCTGGATGTGGCTTGGGTGGGGCCACATGTTGGGGGAAGTGGAGTTTCAGGGAATCTTCTGGGCTGAGCAACATTTGTTTCTCAATTTGATGCTGTCTCAGCTATGGTGGCACTGCCTCAGCACACTGTGAGTGGGGAGGGCTCAACAGAGGAACAATAGATACTAATGCACTTCAGACTGTGAGAGATCCTAGCCTCTGGCTCTCATTCTGACAACTCAGTGTCCTCTTGTAAGTCTCCGTGCTTCCCACACATCTGACCAGGTCCTGGTGCTCAGAATAAGCAGGTCCATCACTATGAAAGTCCACTTGCGGACATGGCCCCTTTAAGAGGCGTCTGTCGCTGCTGCTGCTGTCACAGCCTCCGTCTTACCCAGCCACTCGAAATTGGGCAACCCCATGTCCTCGCCCTGTCTTACCTTCTGCCACTGCAGGGTGCTTTCTTGGATTTCTCCCTAGTTGTATGGCTTGTTCATTTGGATCCCAGGTGATTTTTTTTGCTGTCTGCTCCTTGTTTCTGTCACAACTTTGATTCGTTCTCCAGAGGGACCTCTATCATCTATGTTGTTATTTTTTTCTGCTCCATGCTGTTTTGATTACTGTCACTTCGTAGTATAATTTGAAGTCAGACAAAGCGATATCTCCACCCTTGTTCTTTATTCTCAGGATTGCTTTGGTTTCAGGATATTTTGTGTTTCATAGAAATCTGATGATTTTCTGTCATTTTATTTAAAAAATGCCATTGGGATTTTGATAGGGATTGCATTAAATCTGTATATTGCTTTGAGTAAGAATTTCTTTTTAACTATGTTGATTCCTCTAGTCTTTGAACATGGAATATCTTTTCATTTCTTTGTGTCTTCTTCAATTTCTTTTAATAATGTCTTGTAGTTTTCAGTGCATAGGTCCTTCATATGCTTTGTGAGGTTATTCCTAGGTGTTTTATTCTTTTTGTTGCAATTGCAAAAGAAACTTTTTAAATTTCTTTTTTCTGAAAATTCCTTGTTAGTGTGAAGGACCCCTATGAATTTTTGTACATTGATTTTGTATCCTGATTCTTTACCGTATTTCTTTATTGTTTCTAATACTTTTTTTTTTTTTAGTGGAGACTTTAGGTTTTCTATATAGAGAATCATGTCATCTGCAAAAAGTGACAATTTGATTTCTTCATTCCCAAATCAAATGCCTTTTATTTATTTCTCTTGTCTGATTGCCCTAGCTAGAACATTCAACACTATTGAAAAAGAGTGGGGATAGAAGACAGCCTGTCTTGTTCCTGATCTTAGAGAAAGTTTTTAGTTTTTCAGCTGAGGGTTTGTCATTATGGCCTTTATTAGGTTGCAGTATTTTTCTTCTATACCCATTTTATTAAGTGTTTTAATCATAAACGTATACTGCTTCTGGTCAAGTGCTTTTTCTGCATCTATTGATATGGTCATATGATTTTATCCTTTATCTTGTTTATGTGGTATATCACATTAATCGATTTGCATATGTTAAACCATCCCTGTGCCCCTGAAATGAAACCTACTTGATTATGGTGTATAATCTTTTTAATAGTTTATTGTATTTGATTTGAGAGTAATTTGTTTAGGGTTTTTGCATTTGTATTTGTAAGAGATATTGGTCTATAGTTTTCTTTTTGTGTGTGTTATCTCTACCAGATTTTAGCATCAGGGTACTGTTGGCCTCATAAAATGAGTTAGGAAGCATTGCCTTTTCTTCAGTTTTTTTGAAAAGTTTGAGAAAGACAGGTATTAAATCATCTTTGAATGCTTGGTAGAATTCACTAGTGATACCATCTGGCCTTGAACTTTTACTCTTTGGGAGGTTTTGATAATTATTTCAATTTCCTTAATGTTTATTGGTCTATTTAGATTTTCTAGAAATACACTCTCAAAGCATCTTAGTGTCAACCTATAAATATAGTTGCTCAGACTGAAGAAAAAATAAGAAATTAGTGGTTTATTTTAAAGCACAAATTGCTGTTCTGGCTCTAAGGCTCTTTGCCAAGTGCAAATACAAATCTTAATTATCTTCTCCACAAACATTAATAAAAAAAAGCCCTAACTACCTAAACAAATAAACTTATTTTAACTGTTATAAATGAGTGAAGTTTTGCCATCTTATACTGGCTTCATGGCTAAAATTTTAAAAACAAAACTATCAGGTCTCTTTCAACATGTTCATGTGTATTAATCATGTGTTATTTCCTACCTCTGAATATGGAGAATTTGTAAATGAGTTATTTAACTGGGTTAAAGGAACTGAGCCCTTATATAAAAATTTCACAAAAATATAATAGAAACTAACTCAAATGCTTTTCAAGATCATGTGATCTAATAAATTATTTGATATTAAAGTTGGTTGGAGTTTAGTTTGGTTAAACAAGCATGACTTTAGAGTTATCAACATTAAGTATAAAGTTTTATTCCACCTGGGTTTATTAATCAAATAACTTCATGTTATCTGTTAGAAAATTCATCAACAGAAAAATTAGCTTGGAATAATAATAATTGACTTCGATGTCTTTTTTTTTTTTTTTTTTAGTTAACTGGGCCCAAAATTTATAATGGGAATCTAGCAGCTATTGTTTATAGAAGCTTCTCATACTGCCTATAAGGGAAAAGATGCAGACAGAGCTACCAAGCCTCTTGCACTACCTTTGACGTCTTATGAGTTTTCATGGGTAATCTAAACATAATTGTTAAAGATTAATAAACTAAATAGATGGGAGTAAATTTAACTTTTGGTGGTGAGCCCACAAGGCAATATACATATGACATTATTGAATTATACACTTGAAATCTATGTAAGTTTATTAACCTATGTCACCTCAATCAATTTAATTTAGAATAATAAAAAATAAACTAAGTAGATGTAAAGAAAATAAAATGTTTAGGTGAAATATTTTGATCAATAATTATTTGTGTTATATTATATATACTGAGAATTCTTTATTAAAATCTTTTAGAACTTGAAATCTTAGAGTTTTGCCAAGTTACATTAAATGATGTCACATTAAATTTATTAATATCTATATTATTTCTAAATAAAATACTGAAGCATTAATTGTTAAATGTATCTACTTTTGACTTCTTATTTCAGGGAAACTAAAAGATAAATCCAGGTCTATAAATAAATATGTTTTGTGCTTTGTTGAGGAAGCACATGTTTCTAAAAATTATTAAATATGTTTGCTAGTAAAAGAACCTATGTTTCTAGAAGATATTAAATGTATTCATAAATTTGCCAATCTAAAGAACGTTATTTGCTTACTCTTTAGCTGCCATTAGATATTAATGTTTCTCAGGGTTTAGAATTATAGTTAATATGGAAGGAAATAATATGTGCTCTCAGTAAAAGATGATATAAGGTATGGAAATGCATTTTTGAAAGAAATTAAAAGAAAGTAGTTTGTCCTAATAAGTTGGTTATTTCTGAATGTGTAAGAAGAGGAAAACTAAGAAGGACAAGGAAATTTGTGGAAGATTTGTGGAAAAGGAAACAAGAAATAAATTTTATGTATAGTCAAACTATGATTGGAATAGATTTATTTAACTTTATTATCAAAGTACACTGATAAAAAAATTAGAATTTGGTCTTCTCTCTGTTAAAAAGGACTATTTTTCTGTATTATTTGCATGCTATTAATAAGATATTATAAAGGGAAAGCAAAGGTTTTGTGTTTTATTAAAATTATTTCCTGTGTTCTGTATCATTAGGTTTTTAATTGCTTAGGTAAACCAAGTTATCTTATTATTAAAAGAGCTAAATTTTACTTACAACTATTTAACTTATTTGCCTGTGAAGTCTTTAATTGTTACTGCAATTAAATATATAATTATTATTTCACAGTAAACTATGATCTTATTTGACTGTTTTAAAATTTTTATATATTTAACAATCTTCCCCTCTCAATCAAAATTAGTCTTTTCCTTAACATGGATATAACTTTGAGGTTTTTCAGAAGGATCACTGAAACATTTCAAGGAAAATTCTGTTTATTAAAGAGGAGATTTAAACTAATTAGGCATATTCAATACACTAAAATTACATAGAAAGCATTGCCAAATAAGAAAATTATGTTGTATGCCTATATTATTTTTTATTAAAATAAATGATCTAGAAATTATATTAAACTTCTAAGATATTCTTATATCATGTTTTCATTTGCAATTGTAATTACAAATAAAAAATATTGTTTGTTGAACGTGGTTCCATAGTGTAGCGGTTAGCACATTTGCTTTACATGCAGAAGGTCCTGGGTTCATGCCCCAGTGAAGCCACGGTCCATGGTCTATGGCCATGCCACCCTGAACAAGCCTGATGTCTGATCTTGGAAGCTAAGCAGGGTTAGGCCTGGTTAGTACTTGAATAGGAGAACACCTAGGAAGACTAGGTACTGTAGGCATAAATAATAATACATAATAAAAAAAATTAAAAATATTGTTTGTTGCAGAGAAATAAGCAAATTTGTCAATTGCATTGTAATCAGAACTTTAAGTCTTTGTCATTTATGGCAGGGGTCCCCAACCCCTAGGTTACAGACGTTACTGTCAGTGGCCCATTAGGAACCCAGCAGCACAGCAAGAGGTGAGTGGCGGGTGTGTGGACAAAGCTTCATTTGTATTTGCAGCCACTCCCTAGCACTAGCATCATTACCTCAGCTCTACCTCAGACCATCAGGCATTAGGAGCTCCAGTCCCTGGTGCCAAAAAGATTGGAGGCTGCTGATTTACAGAGTCATTATTTTACTCTGATATTTGTTTAATCTTCAGAGAGATTCATGGAGCAGACTATGATATGCAGGTTTCTAATAAACTTTTAGATTGTACCATAAAATGGGTGAGGATTTACAGAATTCTGAGAAAAAATTGGATTCATAAAACTGCTAACAAAAGTTCAAGACCAATAAGAATTAATCATATGAGGCAGAATGAACCAATGACAATGATTATAATTTTGACTTTTTATTTGAAACATTGCTGGTTCTTTAATATTGGTTTTCCAGAATAAGGACACATATGCTCTTATACTGCCTATGACTTAGAGAAATTTGGTAAATTATTTTCACTGTAATGTTGTTATTTGCATAAGTTCGATAAGAATCTGTTCTTGTAACAGCACACAATTGAAATTGGTTTCCTTGCTAACACTTTGACTGGAATATCATATTAGAGAAAAACATGTACAGATAGATTCAGATATGACCAGACAGCTGTGAGGAATTAATAGTGACTTATGGAAGCCAATAATCCCTTTGGAAATATCAGCCTGGTATCTTGCCAGCAGGGTTCCCAACAGTCTTACCAGGTGAGTAAGGAAGGTAATTTCCTGGCTGGTAAAGGAACCTCAAGATATTTGAGGGACCTTGAAAAGAGAGGAATTCACCCAAGTGTATAGGCATTAGAAGCAAAGTCTTATGTAAAGTCCTTTCCTTGGCTTTTCTAGCCTCAAGTTCAATCTGAAAATTCCTTATGAAAATTCCCAGCAGAGCAGATTTTAAAAAGTCTATATGGCAGATTTGTCCACACTGAGCCTCCAGCAAGTCATGACTTACAGTTCAGATATTCTTACTCTAACATTGGTTTCCTCGATGGTTTCTGCTGGTGAATCTCTCTGCTCAGATGGCTCTGTCCATGGCTTGATTAGTCTATTGGAGACTGCATCTACTCGAGCCTCCTCTGCTTCATTCCTGTGGGATTTTAAGGGCAAAGATAGTCTCTCCTTTAAATTCCTCTTAAAAAGTAGAGGGAGAGTTTGGAGAAACACGGCAAAGTGAGAAACATCCCCAGATCTTTCTCCCTGAAACAACAATAAACTGAACATCTAAAACCAAACAAAAAACAGCCAAATTGCACACTGGCACCTCTGAGCGTGGGATATGCTCATAAGAGCTACCATAGGGATCTAAGAGGCTTAGACACCACCTACTGGAAACCAAAAGAAAAGTGCCGTCTTTGCAGCAGGCTAAAGAGAGACTTTTATATAATAAATCTTCTTTCTGAAAAAAAACAAAAACCAAAACCAGTAGAATACAATTTCATTAATGCCCAGGTGGAGAAATAGTCCATTAAACACCGTGAACAATCAAGGTGACAAGGCAGCTCAGAAAGAAAGAAAAAAATCTCCAGAAAATAAGCTTACAGATACAGAAAAATGCAGCTGAAATGACAGAGAATTCCTGATGGTGCTTCTGAAAAAACTCAGTGAGCTCTGAAACGAGTCATATCAACAATTTCAGGAATCAAAAAAACATCTAGATGAGCAGAACAAGGAGATTGAAACTCTCAGAAATAACAGAATAGATCTTCTGGAGATTAAACTCTTCTGCAAGAGTTGAAAAATGAAATAGCAAGCTTGGGAAATATAGTCGATCAAGTAGGAGAAAGGATCAGTGATATTGAAGACAGAAATCTAGAAATAAATCAGAAGGAAGAAGAGAGAAGCTGAACAATAAAAAATAATGAAAGAGAAATACAAGAACTAGCTGATACCATCAGGATAGGAAATATAAGAAAAATGGGCATTATCGAAGGGGAGAAAAAAGAGCAGGGACTGGAAAGCATTTACGGACAAATAGTAGATGAGAATTCCCCAAATCTAAGGAATGAGCTGTAGCTTGGAATTCAAGAAACCAACAGAACATCCAATTATCTCAACCCAAAAAAGCCTTCACCAAGACATATTTTATTAAAGTTATCAAAAATTAATAACAAACGGAATTCTCAGGACAGCCAGGGAGAATAAAATGGTAACTTATAAAGGAAAATCCATTAGATTATCATCGGATTACTCAAATCAGACTTTACAAGCCAGAAAGAAGTGGAATCAAATATTCAAACTATTAAGTGAAAGGACTTACTAGCCTAGAATAATGTAACCAGTTAAGCTTTCCTTTAGATGTAAAAGAGAAATTAAGACCTTTACAGACATACAAAAAGTGAGGAAATTCTCTGCTACAAGGCATGCACTACAGGAAATACTGAGAGGGGTCATCTCACCTAAAACAAGATGACAAAAAAAAAAAAACATAATTAGGAATAAGGTGACTATCAGGTAAATAGAAGCAGAAGAGTGAAACCCTTACTAAGAACAGGGCATTATAAACATAAATAATAATAAGAGAATTGCTATAGCAAGATAGTAATGAGCGTTCAGCATTCATGGGGCCAAACTGAGAAACAATGACTGAAAAGGGAAGGATTCAAAGATCCAAATTCACAAAGGAGAATGGGGATGAGGCACATGCAAAAGAAAATGAATGACTGTATATATATATATCTCACTATTGTTTACATATTTGTAATGGTAACCACACACCAAAGATTCAGAACTTTCGTATATATAACATAAAACAAGAAGAACCAGAGGCAAAACCCACAGAAGCCAACTAAAAGAAAACCAAAACACAAGGACAGGGAAGCAATGGAAACACCAAGCTACAAGAAAGGAAAAAAAAATGGCTATAAGAAGACCTCATATTTCAATAATCACCCTAAATGTAAATGGACTGAACTCGCCAATAAAAAGGCACAGAGTTGCAGAATAGATCAAAACACAAAACCCAATCATATGCTCCCTCTAGGAGACATATCTCAGCTCCAAAGACAAATATAGACTCAAAGTGAAAGGTTGAAGAATGATGTTTCAAGCAAATGGCATTCAGAGAAAAGCAGATGAAATAGATTTCAAAATAAAAAAGGTAAAGAAAGATCCTGAGAAACACTTCATAATATAAAGGTTATCATGCACCAAGAAGACATAACACTTATTAATATCTATGCTCTGAATCGTGGAACCTCTAAATATGTAAAGCAATTACTAACAGAACTAAAAGGAGAAACAGACCAAAATACTATCACAGTAGGGGTCCTATATACCTCACTTTCAGAAATGGACAAATCATCGAAACAGAAAATCAATAAGGAAATAACATTCTTAAATGACACATTAGTAAAACTGGACGTAATTGACAATTACAGAGCCTTCCATCCCCAAATAGCTGCTTATATATTCTTCTCTAGTGCACATGGAACATTCTCAAGAATCAACCACTTACTGGCTGTCCATTATCGCCACTGTTATGTAATATAACATTGTAGGTCCTAGAAAGTGCAATCAGGCAAGGGAAAGATATAAAAGGCATCCAAATAATAAATGAAGAAGTCAAACTGTCATTATTTGTAGATGACATAATTTTCTATATAGAAAACCCTAAAGACTCCACAAGAATACTACTAGAAACAGTAAACAAATACAGTAAAGTCTCTGGATACAGAATCAATGTTCAAAAATCCATAGTGTTCCTATACTCTAATAATGAAATGTCAGAAAACAAAGTGGAAAAAATAATTCATTTTGCAATTACGACATAAAGAATAAAATACTTAGGAATAAATTTAATGAAACAAGTGAAGGAGCCGTATAATGAAAACTATAAGATTGAATTAAAAAAAAAATCAAAGAAGATACAAAGAAATGGAAAGATATTCTGTGTTCTTGGATTGGAAGAATCATCATAGTTAAAATGACCATATTACCCAAAGCATTATACCAATTTAATGCAATCTCCATCAAAATTCCATCGGCATTTTTTAAAGAAATAGAACAAAAAATCATCAGATTTTTATGGAAGCAAAAAAGACTCTGAATTGCCAAAACCATCCTGAGAAAAAAGAACAAGTCTAGAGGCATCACTCTGCCAGACTTCACATTATACTACATAGCGACAGCAATCAAAACAACATGGTATTGGCAGAAAAAAAGACATATGGACTAGGGGAACAGAATCAAGAGAGCAGAAATAAACCAATATTTATATGGGCAAATAATTTTTGACAAAAAAGCCAAAAACATTCCGTGGAGAAAGGGAAGCCTCTTCAATAAATGCTGGGAAAACTGAAAAGCCACCTGCAAAAGAATGAAACTAGATTGTTGTCTATCAGCACACACTCAAATTAATTCAAATGGATTAAAGACCTGAATATAAGACCTGAAACAATAAATTGCATAGAAGAAAACA
>NW_006434839.1:22812020-22813432 GCF_000325575.1 Pteropus alecto
TGCTCTCAATATATGGCCTTTGCAAGTTCAGGAGGCATAGTTAAGAATACAGGGCAACTTTTCTCCCAAGTGTCAAGGCCTAAAACAGCATATGAGTGTGTGTTTTATTTAAAAAAATGTCAACACTGTCTGATAATGAATTTGAGAACTATGGTTTCCTGAAGATGCACCAACTTCAAAAGTACCCAAAACAAAACAAATCCTAACAAGAATCATAGAACCAAAGAGTAAATATAATGTAGGCATCAAAAATGAGAGCGAAAAGGCAGTACAACCAAGCAAAGGGAATGCATGAATATAATGCCATTTCTATATGCTGTCTTCATCTTGCAGAAACATTAAAAGGTCATATGAAAAGGCCATTTAAAAATTTTAAAACACAATGCAATATAAATATGACTTATTGTTGAACTGCACATGTGAAACATTGGATTTTGTTAACCAATGTCACAATAAAAATAAATAATTTAAAAAAATAAAAATATAAAAATATAAAAATAAAAAGTGTATATGTTTAATTACTATTCTTGCTGCTTCTATGCAAACAGGTCAAATTTATTGAAACCAAACTTATTTCTCAAACAAATTAGCCTTAATTTGGCTATCTTTGGTAAAATGAAAGTAATTTTAGAGATAAAAAATTATGTTTCTATAATACACTTTTGTGGAAATTAAATTCTAGTGATTGGATTCTGAATTTCTCCAATAATTGGCTATGACTTTCCAAACCTACATTTCTAATTTTTCTCTCATCCTTCTGACTTGCAATTATTGAGAACTAAACTGCTCTTTCCCCAAAGTCATCAAAGCTAAAGTTGGACAACTTGATACTAACTTCAGAAAAATTACCACGACAGCTCTTCATGCCTATTGCAAAACAAAAAATTACCAGAGACATTGAAATTGCAAAACAGAAAAATCTACCAGATTGTCACTGCTGCTTTCACTACATCTGAAGATGCTGCACTAGACATCTAAAACTCCTGACTGGCTGCCTTCAGAAGTCAGAAACTGGGATTATAGTCTGCTTCAATCATTAATCATTAATTTTTTATTTTGATTCCATGCATATGCCTCATGTTAAATACCTGATTGTACTATAGTCTTAACTTTGGGAGCCTCTTGCATCATTGTATCCTGAAATGAGAAACAATTGTTTAAGTGAACTGACCTATTCTAAGATATACTGGTTCTAAAGGTGATATACAATAAAGTCTTAATTGGTCCTTTCCTGATGCTTCAACCTAAACATTGGCACAAATAGAGCATGTCTTTAACCCGTACTTTCCCTCCGAGGAATGTTTGGACCCAGGGAAGGCATTGCTATGGTGGTAATGAGGGGCTTTAAACGGTTTTGTTTGATTCATGATGCTTTCTGAAAGAAAAATTCTTATCGAAAGGAAGAAGGGTGG
>NW_006434839.1:22813461-22823862 GCF_000325575.1 Pteropus alecto
GTCACTTTAGCTGGTTGCTAAAATGGTAAACATTATGAAGGTTTGTGCATGATGCAAGGGGAAGACTCTATTCTTATTCTAACTAGACTTGGAACTTAAACTTTTTGAAATTTCCGGTCTTTCGTCAATGCCTGGATATACATCTGGACATATCCCAAACCACCAGATAACCCTCTGATTATCCCCAGAAGGACTCAGATCTATATCTAACTTATGTTCTGTGGAGAGCCGGTTGCAAGTTGACAAGGTCCTTGCAATCTGTGAGGTCAACTAAGGGTTGCCTCACGTCTATGAACCCGCCTAAGAATGGGAAAGTATGAACTAATTGGAGAACAATGCAGTGTTGCTCCAAGGCAGGGAGTATGCTCATAGCCTTGAGCAGACAGAAATGCAAAAGATTATAGCAGGGTGTGTAAGTCTCATTAAGAGACACCTAAAATTCTTAAGTGCTGGAGAAGCCCAGGACCTCACCAGGCAGCATGTAGAAATGGAGACTGTCGCCCCCTTGAAGGAAGGCTCACTCCACCCCTGAAGGCTGTGGGGGTGGTTGGGGCTATTCTGAAACCAGGAACAAGAGACGAGTATCTGGAGAGGATGGGGGTTCTAGGCTCTGGCTTTTCCAGTACAAAGCAGATGCCTAGTTGAAAGCCTTAACTTATTAAAATGTGCATGTTCCCTCTGTAGGCTGAGCTAAAAATAGCTAAACATTCTTTCCATCTTAGGGTGGGCTTTGGATGGCAGGACATTTTTTCCTCAATAAGAGACACCTGGACATCTTTCTGCCAGTATCAAGAACCAGGCAGGTATAAGGAAAGGCTTAATTTCAGAAGGTAGTTTTTTAAAGGACAAGGCTTATGTCTAATTAGAAGGCTTTACCTACATAAGTATGCATTTTCTACTTGAAGACGGAACTGGGATAATCTGAACTGCCTTGCCAGAGTGAAGCCAGGTGCCCTGACTAAGGTTCCTTCCAATGAGAAACCCCTGGACATCTTGATCACTGGAGAATCTAGGGAACTCTTCAGAAACCAAGTTCAAATGGAGACTGACTAGACTATGGCTGCTTTAAAGCTGTTGCTTCACAAGGATTTCGGGAAGGGATCAAGGCTATGGAGGGAGTTATAAACATTTCCAAAGAGTCCCCAGGCCTGGATGGCCCTTTGTACCTAATGAGCAGGCACAAACCATACAGCTTTTTGACCTTGGGCACCAGAATCAGGAATGTGCAGGAAAAGTACTAGGATACTAGGAGTAGCTCTTGGGGATACAAATCATAGGCCTAATTTAAAGCCCTCACCTATACACGTAAACATTTCCCCTCAGAATGCTGAGCTCTGAGGAACTGGACTGACTTGCCAGAACTAAATCTATTTGCACAACCCAGGTTCCCTCTGATGAGAAACCCTTGAGCTCTGATGTCTGCATAAGCCATAGACCAAAACAAGCAACCAATCCAAATGGGACTTACTAGACTGTGGTCACTTTGGAGCTTCTACCTCATAACAATTTCTGGGAAAGGTCAAGTCTCCCTTCACCCTGAAGTTTATGCAGGAATTTGTTAACGATTGCAAAGAGCCACCCAGGCCTGAAGGGACTTCATGTGTATGCATGAACTGCACAAGTCCTTTGTGTCAGTAACCAAAAACCAGACAGTTGTAGTGAAATGGCTGTTGGAGTTGGCTCTTGGGTGGACAAGGCATAGTCCTAATTAAAAGCGTTCAATTACACATATGCACATTTCTCTTTTGAAGCCCAAGCAGAAAACTCTGGACTGCCTTACCAGGGTGGAGCCAGGCAGCCTGACCAAGGTACTCTCTAATGAGAAACACCTGATGTTTTGATGGCTGGAAAAGGGACCCCATCTGGCAGCAAGTCCAAATGAGTACCGACTGGACTATGGCCACTTTACAGCTGCTGCATCACAACAATTTCTGGGATAAATGGAGAATCTCTTCACCCCAGGAGAGTTGGGAACCATTCAGAAGAGCTCCCCTACTCCAGTCCTAAAGGGCCCCCAGCTGCCTTAGTCCCCTACTGTGCATGCACAAACCATGCAGGTTTTGGATAAGCAGGTGTAGGGAGAGGCCAAGTCTCAGAAGCTGTGTTTTGGGTGGACAAGGCATAGGCCTAAATAAAAGATCTCACCTGCACATATGTGCTTTTCCTCCCCTGAGGGCTACACTGGGAGAATCTGCACTGCCTTGCCAGGAATAAGTCAAGTAATAGAGCCAAGGTTTCCTCCAGCGAGAGACGTCTGAATGTTTTGATGGCTGGGGAAGCTGGTAGTCCATCAAAGTACAAGTCCAAATGGAGACTAAATGGACTGTGGCCACTGTAAAGCTAAAGCATCATAGTGATTTTCAGAAGAAATGGGGGCTTTCTTTATGCTGGAAACTATGTAGTGAGTTGGGAACTGGCCCTAAGGGCCCTCCAGTTTTAAACAGACTCTGTCTACTCCAGGCACATATTCATGCTTAGGCAATGCAGGTCATGGATGTGGATACAAGAAACAAGCAGGTTTAGGAAGAGATATGGTCCAAAAAAAAAAGAAAAAAAAAGAAAAAAGAAAAAACCCTGATGCTTGGGGAATCAAGGTATAGGCATAATTAAAAGCTCTCAAATATATGAGCATTTCCCCCTTGAAGAAAGGGCTGGAGGAATCTGGACCTCCTTGTTAGGGTAAAACCAGAAAGCAAGGCCAAAGTTCATTGTAATGAGAGATACCTGGATGTTTTGATAGCTGAAGAAGCCAGGCAAATCACTAGGCAGCAAATTTAAATGGAGACTAACTGGATTGTGACAGCTTTAAAGCTTCTACCTCACAATAATTTCTGGGAGGGGTGGTGGTTCCCTCCACTCTGAGGACTATGCAGCAAGTTGAGAACCATTTGGAAAAGTTTCCCAGGCTTGGATACCCCAGCTCCACCAGGCACCTAATGAGCATGCTCAAACCACTCAAGTTTTTGGCGATGGACATCAAGAATTGGGCAACTGTAGAGAGAGGCTAGGTCCCAGGAGTTGGCTGTTGGGGGGACAAGGCATATGCCAAATTAAAAGCCCTCATCTACACATGTTCATTTCCCACTGAAAACTGAGCTGGGAGATACTGGACTGTCTTGCCAGGGCAAAGTCAGGTGGCCTGGCCAAGTTTCCCTGCAATGAGAGACACTGAATTTCTTGATGGCTGGAGAAGCTTAGGATTTTATCAGGCAGCAAGTTTAAAGTGACTGTGGTCACTTTAAATTTGCAGCCTCACAATGTTGTAAGAGAAGGATTGAGGTTCCCTCATCACTGAGAGCCATTCAAGGGATTGGGAACCATTCTTAAGAGCCTCCAGGCCTAAAGGGCCTGAGCTGCTCCAGGCACCTACTGCACATGCATTGACCATGCAGATCTGAGGCACAGGGCAATAGGAACCGGAAAGCTGTATGAAGAGGCCCGGTTTGGCTCTTGGGGGGACTAGGCAAAGGCCTTGTTAAAAGACTTAACTTAAACATATGTGCATTTCCTTATTAAAAACTAAACTAGAAGAACCTGTACTGTCTTTCCAGGGTGAAGCCAGGTGGCCAGACAAAGATGCTTTCTAATGAAAGACACCTGATATCTTGATAGCTAGAGAAGCTATCAAGTTCAAATTAGTACTGACCGGACTGTGGCCACTTTAAAGCTGCTGTCTCACTACAATTTATTTCTATGAATGGTAGAAACTCCCTCCACCCAAGGGGCTATGCAGGAGATTGGGAATTTTTACAAAAAGTCCCCCAGGCTTGTATAACCCAGGATGAGCCAGTTGCCTATTACACATGAATGGACCACACAGGTCCTGGGCTTTAGGCACCAAAAACCATGCAAGTACAGAAAGAGTTTGGAGCCCAAGAGCTGGCTTTTGGGAGTCAAGGCATGGGCCTAATTAAAATCCTTCAATTACACAAATGAACATTCCCTCTCTGAAGGCTAAACTGGGTTAATCTCCACTGCCTGGCCAAGATGAAGCCTGGCAACTTGCTATGGTTCCCTCCTATGAAAGACACAGGTGTTTTGGTGGCTGAAGAAACTGGGGACTCCAATCAGAGAGCAGGCCAAATGGCGACTGAGTGGACTATGGCTACTTTAAAGCTACAGCCTCAGAACAATTTTTAGGAGAAATGGGGACACCTTTTATGCTGGGGGTATGTAGGAAGTTGAGAGTTGCCCATTAAGAGCCCTCCAGTCCTAAAGGGCCCCGTCTGCCCCAGGTACATATTGTACATGCACAGGCAATGCAGGTCAAAGGCTCTGGTAATAGGAACCCGGCAGGTGTAGGAAGAGACCTGATAGAGAAGGCAGCTTTAGGGGTGACAAGGCATAAGCCTAATAAAAAGCCCTCACTTATACATGTGGACATTTTTATTTTACAGACTGAACTGGAAGAATCTGCACTGCCTTTCCAGGGCAAAGCCAGGAAGTCAGGTCTCAATTCCCTCTGAGAGACATCTGGGTGTCTTGATAGCTAGAGAAGCTAAGGACCCCATTAAGCAGCAATTTCAAATGGGCTTGCTAGGCTGTGGTGGCTTTATAGCTGCCAGCTCAGTGATTCCTGGGAGTCGTGGGGGCTCCCTCAATTCTAGGGGTTATATAATAGATTGGCAACCATCCTGAAGTCAGCCAGACCTGGCAGGATTCTGGCTGCCCCAGGTACCTGTTTCCCATGCTTAGATTGTACAGGTCTTTGGAGTCCAGCGCCAGAAACAGGCAGATATAGGAATAGGCCAGGTCTCAGGAGCTGACCCTTTGGGTGACAAGGCATAGGATGAATTAAAAGCCCCCACCTACACATATGTGCATTTCTCCCTAAGGCTTAGCTGGGTGAACCTGGACTGCCTTTCCAGGGAAAACTCAGGTGGCCCAGCTAAGGTTCCCTCTAATGGGAGATACCTGAATATCTTGATGGCTAGAAAAGCTAAAGATCCAATCAGGCAACAAGTTTAAATGGGGACTGATGGGACTATGGCCATTATAAACTTGTAGCCTGAAACAACCATTTCCAGAAGTAGGCACTCCCCTTATTTAGGGGCTATGTAAGGAATTGGGAATCCCTACAAAGAGCCCCTCAGTATTAAAGGAATTGGTCTCCCACAGGCACCCATGATGCTTGCATGGGCAACACAAGTCAGGAATACTAGCACCGAGAGCCAGGCAGCTGTAGTGAGAGGCCTGGTCCCAGAAGCCATAGACTAATTAAAATCCTCACCTACATATATGCACATTTTTCCTGTTTAGACTGAGCTGTGAGAATCTGGACTGCCTTGTCAGGGTGAAGCCAAGCAGCCAGGTCAAAGTTACCTCCAGTGAGAGACACTGATGTCTTAATGGCTAGAGAAACTCGGGATTTCACAAGTCAGGGAGTTTAAATGGAGACTGACTAGACTGTGGCCACTTTAAAGCTACATCCTCACAAAATTATACCAGAGGAGTGGAAGCTCTCTCTATACAGAGAGCTATGCAGGTTTTGGGAACTACCCTGAAGAGCCTCCATGCTTAAAGTGCTCCTGGCTGCTTTATGCACTTATTGCACAGATACTGGCTAGGTAGGTCCAAGGCACAGGGCAACATGAATCAAGCAAGTGTAAGGTGAAGCCAGACCCCAGAAGTTGCTTGTAGGGTGATAAGAAATAGGCCTAATTAAAATTCCTAACCTACTAATATGTGCATTTCCTCCCTGAAGGCTGAGCTAGAAATTTCTGGACTGCCATACCAGGGTGAGTCCAAGTGAGCTGGCTATGATTTCTTCCAGTGAGAAACACCTGGACTTTTTGACGGCTGGAAAAGACTGGGTCCCCATCAGGCAACAAGTCTAAATGAGAGCTTTGACTGTGGTTGCTTTAAAGCTGCTGAATTGATGATTTTCAGGAAGGGTAGAGACTCCCTTTACTCTGGAGGCTGTGCAAGGGATTGAGATCCAACCCCTGAGCTGTCCAAGCCTGGTGGACCCTGCTGCCCAAGGCCTGTAGTCAGGGAGTTTACTGGGCATGAGTGGGTTACCATAGGTCCTGGGCACCGGGGATCAGGAAGAAGGCAGGTGCTGGGAGAAGCCGAGTCCAAGGAACTGCCTTTGGCTTTTGGGGATAACAAGGCATAAAACTAAATCAGTCTTCAACTATAGGTATGCACATTCCCAGACTGAGGTCTGATCTGGGAAAACCTGGACTGTCTTGCCAGGATGAGGCTAGGTGGGCGGGCCAGAATTTTCTCCAGTGAGGGAAACCTAAATATCTTAATGGCTGGAGAAGCTTGGGATGCCATCAGGCAGCAAGTCCAAATGGAAACTTGGATCGTAGCAGCTTTAAACCCGCTTCTTTATAATAACTTTTGGGAGGGGTGAGGGATTTTTCTATGCTGGAGGCCATGTAAAAAGTTGGGAGCCACCCCCTGTACCCCCAGGCCTGGAGGGCACCAGGTGCCCAAGCCTGGTCAGAGGGCACCTACTGCACATGTGCAGGTTGCCACGGATCTGGTGCATCGAGGTAATCCTAATGGTTGGAAGAGGCTGAGTTTGAGGAGCTGCCTTTCTTCTGTGGGCAACAAGGCACATGCCTAATTAAAAGCCCTAACTATACATATGCACACTTGTACCTTGAAGCTTTAGCTGAAAAAAAATCTGAACTGCTTTGCTAAGGAAAGCCTGGCAGGCTGGCTACAGTTTTCTCCAATGATAGAAACCTGAATGTCTTGATGACACGATAAACCAGGACCCCACCAGAAAGCAAGTCCAAATGGAGGCTTGGACTATGCTCACCTTAAACCTGTTGCTTCACAACAATTTTCACATGAGGTGAAAGCTACCACCACACTAGAGCCTATACAGGGCATTGGGAGCTGCCTCTGTGTACCCCAGTATAGAAGATTTCAGCTGCTCAAGGCTAGCAGAAGGGATGCCTTCCATACATTCAAGGTCCAGGGCACCAGGGACCAGGAGCAAGACAGGTTTTGGGAAAGGCTCAATCTCAGGAGGTGCCTTTGGCTCTTGGGAATAACACAGCTGCAGAGGAAAGACTATTCCATGACATGACCATTGCTTAACTGCTGCCAGACCTGCCAGCTAGATCCTAGCCAGAACATATTGCTTTCAAAAAATCCCCATAGAGATCATCTGATTGACCTTTCCTCTAGGCCCCCAGCATGATGGTTTGTGCTGGTTCCTGAAATAGGCCATTTCCCTGTATCCAAGCAATAATGTAAGGCATTTTCCCCCCTATCTGGGATGGGCCACACACCAGTACTCCTATCCATCCTATCCTATGTAACCCCTAGTGCCAGCCACATGGCACAGAGGATATCCACATTTTCTTGCTGCTACCCTACATGTACCCTAGATGTAAATTCTCTTAATAAACTCAGGGTTATGCTGGAATTGTCAGCCTCTTCCTACAGTTTCTATTCCTGGGAAAATTTACATAACAATTGGTGAGCCAGCCAGGAGACCAAAGGAATGGGCATCCATGGGGAAAATCTTGAGTTGGCCATCTACTTACATGTGGGGAGGGGTAACCCCTATGCTAGATACATGTGGATTAGAGCATGAGTACTAAGAGGACACCCTGGAAATGCCAGTTAATTTTATTCATTCTTTAGAAGAAATATACATTACACACTGAGACAAAGAAGTAAAGTGCATGGCTGCAGCTGTGGGCTAGCCTCTCTTATGGCAGTTTGGCTGGTCACCAATGCCCAGTTAGAGGCAGAAGCCAGGATTAGAAAATTAGAGGTGGAACTGAAACTGAGATAATAGAATGTCTATAACTCTTTTAGCATTGGTACTGGATGATAAAAGGGAGGGGGAGAAAATGTCCTTTGAACAGATTCTGCTTCTTTTATTGTTAACTATGAGCTCTCTATTTGTATCTGTTTGTATATTCTTATGTATACGTATATAAATAGGATTGTCTATCTCCAGATGGTATTGTTAATTTGTAAAAAAACAAAAAAAGCTTTATTTGTTTGGCTTAAAAGCAAAATGAATGGTATATCTATTTTAGGTGGTATTTTGAGGCTTCCAAATGCCATCAGGACTCTAAATTAACCAAGACACATGAACAATCAATCAAAAGAAGTAAAAATGGCTTCTGAGGCTTTTTATTCTTCTTTCCCATTTTCTTTGTGGTGCAGATGTTTGGCAGCAGCCATCTTGTACTGAGTTTCTTCACCAGCACCATATTCCTCTAGGCAAATCTGCCAATTTTTAATTCAGGTCTTGTAAAACCACTCTCTTTATGAACTTTCCAACTTTACTGTGCACACTTTTTTTCTTTGTATGTGTGTGTGTGTTTGTCAACGAGTCTGCCTTAAAGGGTACTGTTAAAAGAGAGCATCTCAAACCTTTCAGAGAAAATGTAATGCATTCTTTGATTAATTATAGATTGATATTTTTAAAAGGCTTCGTGAATAAAAAAAATGAGGCCACATACTAAACCTGACAAGCTCAGGAGAGGCCTCATGGTGGGCCCTGAGTTTATAGGAGTTTATCTAAGAAATCTCAGTATATCTAAGAAGAAATCTGAGTTTATGGGGCCCACCATGTGGACTCTCCTGAGCTTGTCAGGTTTAGTATGTGGCCTCATTTTACCACATAGGATGACCTGAACATAAAAATTCTTAACTAAAAGCAGGTCATGGTAAGTAGTCACATAGCTTTCTTGACAAAGGTCAATCTTTACCTTAAGCCCGTCTATTGTCTTTTTGCATCTAAGATAACATACCTTTGTAATATCAGAGTAATTCCCTTTTTTCAGAGGCTTCAGGGCACAACCCACCACTGTACCAGAACATAAGACCACAGAAGCCCTCATGGTTATCATGTGCCCTACATACCATCTCCGTGTGCTGTAAATATTAATTATTAACTGTCCTGTACCCACCAATGTAAAAGAAGTATGTGTCTCTTTGTTTTACTTTTTATCCAGATTTCTCCCCATTCCTCCTTTGCTTTCTCCTACCCCTTAATCTACCACCAATGGATGTCATGTAAACCTCATTACATTTCCTCTTTTGATTCTAATGTATAAAATAAGCTGCAAAACTGTCATTCTTTGGAGCATTTTCTTAATCCATTGAGATTTTGCTTCCCGGGGATTGTCATCAGTTTGGCTCAAATAAACTCATTAAACTTCTCTTCAAGTCTGGACTTTTTTACTTTGATAGCCTTAAAGGAATGCTTACAGCATGCAAAGATTAGCCATCCTAACAAAACCTTAACTTAGTTCATCTCCCAGAAACATAATTTGGATCTGGCTTTGCTTTTGAATGTTGTATTATTTTACTTAGGGTACAAAAGCTAGAGTTTTGTTAATGTAAGAAACATCCAAACCTGTAGATAATTTTTATGAGTTTATTTGAGCCAAACTGATGACATATGCTGGGGAGCACAATATCAAATGCTTCAGAGAATAACAGTTTTACAGTTTCTTTTATGAGTTTGAAATTAAGGAGGAGATTTAAGGAAGATTAGATGAAGGTGGGAGAAAGCAAGGTGGAGAGCAGATTACGGGATAGTTAAGATCATTTGCTCCCTTGAGGAGAGTTATATCTTAGAGGGAGTGGTCTTAAAAGAGGCATTTCAGAGGTGTGTTATCCAAGATGCACAGAAATAATGGACAGGCCTTGCTTAATGCAAAGATAAGCCTTTTAGTTCTATGCCTGGGGTGTGACTGCCCACTGTGATTACACACTTGTTAGAAATTTATAATCAGATCACCCTGTGGGGGTAGTTTCCATAGAACATGCTTTTTTTCATGCAGAGTTCCCTCTTTTGGTCATCAATCAATCCTAAGAATGACCAACCTCACAGTTCCTATCTAAGAAATCTCAGTATTGACATTGTCTTGATGACCACTGGAGATGGGCAATACAGTAACCATAGGATCTGAGTTGAGTTTATATTTACCCAAAAAGAGAAAGGCAAATAAATAGGAAGCAGACAGGTTTTATGGATTTTAATGAAAAAATAAAAAACAAAAACAAAAAACAAAACTGAATCATTTCTATCCTGTGACCTATCATGATCCAAGTTTTGCTGTCTCTCTCATTGTTCTACATTTGGCACCTAGTATAACATTTAACATTTATATAAACAGTTGGACAATATAGAAAAAAAAACCCCAGAGAACATGTGTTAACTATTATTATGACTAATATCATTAGAGGACAGGCAAAGACAATTAGACAAAATGCATTCTAAGTTCAATATCAATCCATATGTATACAGGCTTTGTTAAAGTCTTAGGATAGCTCTATACCTCTCATGTCAGCAGCTTCTCATCCTAGATGAGTATTTGAAGTTCACTCTAGATGGAGGTGAGTGTCAGAGACAAGGATAGATGTCCATCTGTAGTTAGGCACCTGATACGTTTCCTTCCAATGAGGTTG
>NW_006434839.1:22823897-22885316 GCF_000325575.1 Pteropus alecto
AACAAAACAAAACAACAGTGACAAAAACAACTCCAGGTGACAATCAATTATTTTTAAAGTCTTTGTCTTCTGGGAGTTTGTCATAAAAGAAAGTAGTTATCTATTTGGGATTTCTTGAAAAGGCTTTATCAAAACTTGACAATAGTGTAAGATGTCTCCTTTCAATAATATCAGCTCGCAATTCCTTCATCTAATTTAAGTCCAGCTTAAATGCACTATGAAGCATAAAGAATGTAAAAACTGATAAATGGGGAGCCAGAAAGCAAAGAAGAACCAAGCACCACCTTGTGTTTCCCATAGCCCTGACTATTCATTTTATTTCCCATCATTTATTTTCCCATGCAATTTAACATAAAAAAAAGTCTTTTAAGGTGTTCTAGGAGCACTTTTGGAACACCACTAAATTATTCTTAATATGTTTATATTTTAACCCTTAAAACTTCAATTTCTAATAAAAATTAAGAAGTAAGCAATTAGCATTTTTTTAGCTTAGCAAATTTATTAAGACATTTTATAGCCTCTAGAAATATAGTCTCTTTTACTGGAAAATATATTTAAGACATATTATAACCCCTAGAAACATATTTTATAGACATCAAAATCAATTATTTAATATCAATACTCAAAAGGTGTCTGTTCTACTTAAATCAACTAACTTAAGAGATTTTTTACTTTTTATTTTTAATTTTTTCTACTAAGAATTAATCTTACAGTACAGGAACTTGAAAAGCATTTGAGTTAGTTTCTATATTGTTGAGAAATTTAGAATACCCAATTCTCATAAGCACTTGCCTTTAATTTAATTGTAACAATACCACCTGGAGGTGGAAAATTATCTCACATTTACAACATACATATATTGACATACACAGACAGACACAGAGAACAGTTTGATCTAACTTTTGTTTTGGAGGCATTTTACAATTTATATCTGTCTTTGACCAATTAAGTTCCAAATGACCTTCCCCCTTTTTAAAATATAGATAATTTTTAATACCTCAAAAAATTGGGTTAACACCTAAACAATTTCATAAGTTGATACATTTATCTAAATCCTCTTTCTGAAGCTTCTAGGGATTAATTAAATATGCTTTCTGTTTTTTCTTCCTAACTTTATAGCTAGTTCTTTTTAATTACACACGTAAAGGATTAATTTAGAAGTATCAAAGAATCTTCCTCTCAGCTATTGTAGTATTTTTAAAATATTTTTTTCTTGTTTAATTATAATTGACATACAATATTAGATCATTTCAGGTGTATAACATAGTTATTAAGTGTTTATATAACTTATAAAGTGATCACTCCAGAATGCAAAAGATAAAATGGCTCTAGGAAATCCTCATATATCAATAATCACACTAAATGTAAATGGACTGAACTCACCAATTAAAAGGCACAGAGTAGCAGAGTGAATCAAAAAAGAAAACCCAACTATATGCTGTCCTGAGGAAAAATATTTCAGCTGAAAAGAAAAACATAGGCTCAAAGTGAAGGGGTGGAAAGCAACTGGCATATAGAGAAAAGTAGGTAGAGCTATATTTATATCAGATAAAATAGATTTCAAGATAAAAAAGTACCAAGAGAAAATGATGGACATTTCATAATAATAAAGAGAACAATATATCAAGAAGACATACATATGAACACAAACTGGGAACACCAAAATATATAAAGCAACTACAAACAGAACTACAGAAAGAAACTGACAAAAATGCAATTATAGTAGGGGACCTAAATACTCCATTGATAGCAATAGATAGATCATGTAACAGAAAATCAATAAGGAAATAGGTTCTTAAATGACATATTAGGTCAAATGGACATAGTCAGTATTCATAGAGCTTTTTATCCCAGAATACCAGAATATGCATTCTTTTCTAAGGCACATGGATTATTAAAGGATAGACCATATGTTGGGACATGAAACTAGCCTCAATAAATTTAAGAAGATTAAAATCACATCAAGCATATTCTCCAACCACAATGCTTTGAAATTGGAAATCAATTAAAAAAAAAGTGGGAGAAATGACAAATATGTGGAAATTAAATAACATGCTACCAAACAATGGGTCGAAGGAGAAATAAAAGAAAAGATCAAAACATGAGAGTGATAATATGACATATCAAAATTTGGAGGATACAGCAAAACTAGTAATTAGAGGGAAGTTTATATTATTTCAGGCTTACCTCAAGAAACAAGAAAAATCTTAACTAAATTACCTAACATTTTACCTTAAAGAACTAGAAAAAGAAGAAGAAACAAAGCACAAAGTCATTAAGAAAAAGAAAAATAATAAAAATTAGAATTAAACAAAATAGAAACAAAAAGACAATAGAAAAAATTAATGCAACACAGAGTTTCTTTTTAGGAAAGATTAATAAAATTGACAAACCTCTGTCTTTACTCACTAAGGAAAAAAAGAGAAAGAAAACAAATAAGAAAAATCGGAAATGAAAGAGAAGTTACCACAGATATCTCCAAAATACAAAGTATCATACAAGAATATTACGAAAAAGTATATAACACTATTTAATAACCTAGAAGAAATGGACAAGTTTTCAGAAAGATATAACCTTCTTATACTGAATTATAAAGAACTAGGAAATCTAAATAGAATGATTAGCAGTAACGACCATCGCAAACCTCTCCCAAAGGAAAAGTCCAGGAGCAGGTGGCTTCACTAGTGAATTGTACCAAACATTCAAAGGATATTTAATACCAATTTTCTCAAACGCTTCCAAAATATTGAAGAAGAGGCAATACTTCTTATCTCATTTCACGAGGCCAACATTCCCCTGATACAAAACCTGGTAAGGACAACACAAAAAAAGAAAACTACAGACGAATATCTTTGATGAACAGAAATGCAAAAATTCTAAAGTAATGATGCTAAGTGAAATAAGTCAGACAGAAAAAAATTGAGAACCATATGATTTCACATATGTATGGGATACAGTGAAAGCAACAAATGAACAAGACAAACAAAAGGTTGTATTTTCCTAAGTACTGTTCAAAAACTCAGAGACACAGACAATATTTTAGTGGTTACCAGGAGGGTAAGAGGGGAGGTAGATAAGGGTAAAGGGGATCAAATATATAGTGACAGAAGGAGATTTGACTTTGGCTGGAGAACACACATGCAATATATATATGAACACACAGTACACATACATTATTGAATTATATACTCGAAACGCATATAATTTTTTGAACCAATGTCATCCCAATAAATTTAATTTAAAAATCCTAAAAAAAAAAAAAATAGTAGCAAATCTTTCTCCACTCTATGTTTTTAGCTTTTTTGTTGAAAAGTATTTGTCCATATAAATATGGGTTCATTCCTGGACTCTCGATTCTGTTCCACTGGTCAGTGTGTCTTTTTTTCTGTCAATACCATGTTGTTTTGATTACTGTCGCTTTGTAGTATAAATTGAAGTTGGGCAGAGTGATGCCTCCAGCCTAGATTTTTTTTTCCCCCCTCAGGATGGCTTTGGCAATTTGGGGGCTTTTGTGCTTCCATACAAAACTAATGATTTTTTTTTTTGTTCTATTTCTTTAAAAAAGGCCCATGATGGGGATTGCATTAAATCTGTATAATGCCTTAGGTAATAAGGTAGCTTTAACTATGTTGATTCTTCCAATCCAAGAACATGAAATATCTTTCTATCTCTTTGTATCTTCCTTGATTTCTTTTAATAGGGCCTTATAGTTTTTATTATATAGTTCCTTCACATGTTTCGTTAGATTTGTTCCTAGGTATTTTATTCTTTTTGTTGCAATTGCAAAATGAATTATTTTTTCCACTTCTTTTTCTGACATTTCATTATTAGAGTATAAGATGACTATAGATTTTGGAACATTGGTTTTATATCCAGAAACTTTACTGCATTTGCTTATTGTTTCGGACAGTTCAACTTCTTCGTTTCCTATTTGGATGCCTTTTATATCTTTCTCTTGTCTGATAGCACTCGCTAGGACTTCCAATGTTATATTGAATAACAGTAGCGATAGTGGAAAACCTTCTCTTGTTCCTAATCTTAGAAAAAGGTTTTTAGTTGTTCACCATTAAGTATAATGTTGGCTGAGAGTTTGCTGTATAAGGCCGTATATCATGTTAAGGCACTTTCCTTCTATGCTGATTTTGTTAAGTGTTTTCATCATAAATAAATGCTATATCTTGTTGAAGGTTTTTTCTGCATCTATTGATATGATCATATAAATCTTATTTTTTAATTTGTTTATGTGGTGTATCACATATATTGATTTGCATATGATGAACCATCCCTGTGGCCCTGGGATGAAGCCCACATAATCATGGTGTATAATATTTTTAATATGTTGCTGAATTCGGTTCACTAGTATCTTATTTAGGATTTTCATATCTGTGTTCATGAGAGACACCGGTTTCCTTTTTTTTGTATTATCTTTACCAGATTTTGGTATCAGAGTAATAATTGGCCTCATAAAATGAATTGGGAAATATTGCCTCCTCTCTGATTTTTTGGAAGAGTGTGAGGAGAATATGTATTAATCTTTGAATGTTTGGTAGAATTCACTGGTGAAGCCATCTTGCCCTGGACGTTTATTTTTTGGTAGGTTTTTGATGATTGTTTGAATTTCCATACTGCTGATTGGTTTATTTAGATTTTCCAGTTCTTGATTCAGTCTAGAAAGGTTGTATTTTCCTAAGTACTGTTCCATTTCTTCTAGGTTATTAAATTTGGTGGTATATACTTTTTCATAGTATTCTTATATGATCCTTTGTATTTCTGCGATGTCATTGTAATTTCCTCTTTTTCATTCCTGATTTTATTTATTTGCATCCTTTCTCTTTTTTTCCTTAGTGAGTCTAGCCAGGTTTTTGTCAATTTTATTAACTTTCTCAAAAAATCTGCTCTTTGTTGCATTTATTTTTTCTATTGTTTTTTTTTTTGTTTTGTTTTCAATTTCTTTAATTTTGATTATTTCTTTCCTTCTGCTGACTTTAGACCTTATTTGTTCTTCCTTTTCTAGTTTTTTAAGATGAAGCATTAAGTTGTTTATTTGGGCTCATTCTTGTTTTTGGAGATAGGCCTGTAATGATATGAACTTTCCTCTTATGACCGCTTTTGCCTGTCCCAAATATTTGATATGTTGTACTATCATTATTATTCATTTCTATGTATGTCTTGGTCTCTCTCTTTATTTCTTCCCTGACTCAGTTATTTTTCAGTAGCATGTCATTTAATCTCCTTGTATTTGTGATTCTTCCTGCTTTCTTTATGCAATTGATTTATAATTTCAAAGCATTATGATCAGAGAATATGGTTAGCATGATTTTCACCCTCTTATATTTGTTGAGGCTATCTCTGTGTCCCAGTATGTGGTCAATACTTGAGAATGTTTCATGTGCACTAGAGAAGAATGTATAAGCGGCTGTTTTGGGATGGAAGGCTCTGTAAATGTTAATTATGTCCAGTTGGTCTAATTTATCATTTGAGGATGTTATTTCCTTATTGAATATCTGTTTGGATAATCTGACCATAACCTACTGTGGGGTATTTAGGTCCCCTACTATGATAGCATTTTGTTCTGTTTCTTCCTTTAGTTCTGTTAGTAATTGCTTTACATATTTTGGGGATCTCCGATTGGGAGCATAGCTATTAATAAGTGTTACATCTTCTTGGTGCATGAGTCCCTTTATCATAATAAGAAGTGTCCCTCAGTATCATTCTTTAGCTGTTTTATTTTGAAGTCCATTTCATCTGATATAAGCACCACTACCCCCGCTTTTCTCTGAATGCCATTTGCTTGAAATGTCATTTTCTACCCTTTCACATTGAGTCTATATTTGTCTTTGGAGCTGAGCTGTGTCTCCTGGAGGCAGCATATGGTTGGGTGTTGTTTTTTTATCTATTCTGCATCTCTGTACCTTTGTATTGGTGAGTTCAGTCCATTTACATTTAGAGTGATTATTGAAATATGAGATTTTCTTATAGCCATTTTATCTTTTGCTTTCTGGTAGCTTGGTGTTTCCATTGCTTCCTTGTTGTGTTTCTGTTTTCTTTATTTTGGTTGGCTTTTGTGGGTTTTCCCTCTGGTTCTCCTTGTTTTATGTTACATACTTCAGTTCTGAATCTTTGGTGTGTAGTTACCATTATGAAGATGTAAAAGATAATTATATATATATAGTCACTCATTTCCTTCTGCGTGTGCCTCATCTCCATTCCCGTTTGCGAATATGGATCTTTGAATCCTCTCCTTTTCAGTCATTGGTGTCTCTGTTTGGCCCTATATATGCTGAACATCCACTACTATCTTGCTATAGCAAATCTCTTTATTATTGAAGCTTTTAATGCCCTGTTCTTAGTAAGGGTTGCACTCCTCTGCTTCTATTTTCCTGATAGTCATCTTACTCCTAATTATGTATTTTTCTGGTCATTTTGTTTTAGGCAAACTGGCCCCTTTTAGTATTTCCTATAGTGCAGGCCTCGTAGTGGAAAATTGCCTTAATTTTTGTATGTCTGTAAAGGTCTTAATTTCTCCTTCATATCTAAAGGAGAGCTTAACTGGATACATTATTATAGGCTTGACTTAATAGTGTAACATTTGATTCCATTCCTTTCTGGCTTATAAGGTTTGTGCTGAGAAGTCTGACCATAATCTTCTGGATTTTCCTTTATAAGTTACCATTTTCTTCTCCCTGGCTGCCTTGAGAATTCTGTCTTTGTCATTGATTTTTCATAATTTTATATTTTTGATTTTTTAAAGTTTTAATTAGTTTCAAGTATACAGTACATTGGTTAGACATCTATATAGTTAGTAAAATGAATCTCCCGATCGTTCCCTCCCTTCCCTGCTCCTTCACCTAGCCATTGTGTTAATGCTAGTTACATTCCTTATGCCATGCTTTCCATCCCTGTGACCATCTGTCAGCTACCTATTTGTACTTCTTTAAGCCTTCATCCCACTCTCCCAGCCCCACAAACTCCCTTCCCCTCTTTCCATTACCAAATTGTCCACTATATTTGTGAATCTGTTTTTGATTAGTTTGTTCTTTTCATCCCTTGGATTCCACATATAAGTGAAATCATATAGTGTTTATCTTTCTCTGCCTGACTTTACTACCTCTAGGTTCATCACAGCAATATCTTTTTCCATTCCCTTCCTTTTCATATGTGGGGTCCAGTTTTTTTTTTATCCTTTTAGCCACTCCATATCTTGGTTGGAGCACTTAATTCTTTTCCATTTAAGGTACTTATTGATAGGAATGTAGTTGTTACCATTCTTCGTTCCTATTTTTGATACATGTTTTTTCTTCTTAAAGAAAACCCTCCAACATTTCCTGTAATTCTGGCTTGGTGGTGATAAATTCCTTTGGTTTATTTTTTTCTGGTAAGCTTTTCATCTGTTCTTCAACTCTGAATGATAGCTTTGCTGAATAAAGTATTCTTGGTTATATATCCCAATCTTCATCCTGTTGAATATTTTTTGCCAAACCCTTCTGTCCTGCATAGTTTCTCTTGAGAAATCAGCTGCCAGTCATATGGGTGTTCCCTTATATGTAATTTTTTTTTCTCTTGCTGCTTTAAAAATTTTTTCTTTGTATTTAACTTTTGACATTTTAATTATGATGTATCTTGGTGTGGGCCTCTTTGGATCTCTGATTTTTGGAATACTTTGAGCTTCCTGGAGTTTTATGTCCATTTCCTTCACCAGGTTAGGGAAGTTTTCCATCATTATTTCTTCAAATAGTTGTTCAACATCTTGATTTTCTTCACTTACGCCAATCATGAATATTTGGAGCCTTAATAGTGTCCCATATCCTCATTAAGTCATCTTTATAGTCTTGGCCTCTTTTTCCTTGCCATTCTGTTTGAGCGGCCTGATTGGCTTTCTTGTTCTCTTTATAAGGCATGTACTCCTCTTATTTATTCATTATGCTTTTTCCTTTGTTTATTCCATTTAACATTCTTCTCATCTCAGATAATGTATTCTCCATTTCAGACTGGTTCCCTCTTATAATCTCTATCTCCATTTTTACCTCTTTATTGGAATTCTCTACACTTCCCCTAAGTTCATTGAGCATCTTTATAACCAGTGTTTTGAACACTGCATCTATTAGATTACTTGACTTCATAATATCTGGATCTCTGTTCATTCTGTCATATGGTTTCTGCTTCTTTGTCTTCCCATTTTGGCTGCCTTTCTGTGTCTGTTTCCATGTAGTAAGCAAAGCTCCGAATTCTCCCAGTCTTAATAGTGTAGATTTGTGAAGTAGGTGTCCAGTGGCACAGTCCTAAGAGGGGTTCAGCTGCAGGCCAAATTTAGCCCAAGCCTCTACCCCTCTGGGGCCACTTGTCAAGATTCATCAAGCAATCCACAGATGTTGTGCTAATAGTTGCCTCAAAAGGCCACACCAGAAACCAAGGCCAGCTGCCTCTAGTGAGAGTCTAGGCACTGCTTAGCAAGGTGCATCTGACTCACTGAGAATATACCTGGATGTGGCTGGGGTCAGGACCAGGTTGGGGGAGGCGGGGTTTCAGAGAATCTTCTGGGTGGAGCAACCTCTGTTATCCAGTTTGATGACATCACAGCTATGGTGGTGCTGTGTTTGCGCACTGGTAGGGGGAAGGGCACAACAGGGAATAATAGATTCCGCCGGCAATTCTGTACCAAGCGAGTCTCATCTAGAACCTCTGACAATACCTCTTTGTAAGTCTCTCATGCCCACTGCGCACAGCCGAACAGGCACTGGTGCTCAGAGGGAGCAGGTCTGTCACTGTGAAAATCTGTTCACGGATGCGACCACTTTAAGAGGCTTCTGCCGCTGCTTCCGCTGGAGCCTCCATCTTACTCAGCCACTCAGGATTGGGTCACCCAATGTCTTCGCCTGTCCTACCTTCTGCCAATGCTTTCTTAGATTTCTCTCTAGTTATATGGCTTGTTCATCTAGATCTCAGGAGATTTTTTTTTTTACTGCTGCTCTTCGTTTCCATCACAACTTTGATTTGTTTGCCAGAGGGATGAACAGAGCTTCTATCATCTATGCCATTTTTTCCTCCTCATTCTGAGTTTTCATAATTTTAATACAATGTGTCTTGGTGAAGGCTTTTTAGGGTTGAGATATTAGGGTTGAGTATTCTGTTGACTTCTTGAATTCCAAGTTCCAGTTCATTCTTTAGATTTGGGAAATTCTCGTCTACTATTTGTCTGAAAATGCTTTCTAGACCCTGCTCCTTTTCCTCGCCTTCGATAATGCCCATTATTCTTATTTCTTCTCCAAATGGTGTCATCTAGTCCTTGTATTTCTCTTTCATTATTTTTCATTCTTTGATTTCTCTCTTTCTCTGATTTATTTCTAGATTTCTGTCTTCGATATCACTGATCCTTTCTCCCATTTGATCGACTCTATTTCCCAAGCTTGCAATTTCATTTTTCAACTCTTGCAGTGTGTTTTTTTATCTCCAGAAGATCTATTCTTTTTTTTTTTTTTTGAGGATTTCATTCTCCTTGCTCTGCTTATCTAGGTGTTTTTTTGTTTGTTTGTTTTGTTTTTTTTATTCCTGAAATTGTTGATATGACTTGTTTCAGAATTCACTGAGTTTTTTCAGAAGTACCATCAGGAATTCTCTGTCATTTCAGTTGCATTTTTCTATGTCTATAAACTCATTTTCTGGAGATTTTTCTCTTTCTTTCTGAGATGCCTTGTCACCTTGGTTGTTCATGGTGTTTAATGGACTATTTCTCTGCCTGGGCACTAATGGAAGTGTATTCTGCTGATTTTTCTTGAAAGAAAATTTATCATATAAAGGTCTCTCCTTAGTCTGCTGCAACGAAGGCGCTTTTCTTTTGGTTTCCAGTAGGTGGCGTCTAAGCCTCTTGGATCCCTGCTTTATATAAAGCCTTAATAATGCCTTGTTATTTTCTTGTAGATATTTAGTCACGCTCGCTACCCTCAGTTTTAGATCCTGTCAGTGTTAGTAACAGTTTCAGTAGCTTTTGCTCAGATTCCCCTAGGGCTCCGCAGTGTTTGGTCTCGAAGGTATACAGGGAGGAGCTCTCTGGGTTGGGGGTTGAAGGCTGCAGCTCAGCCTCAGTTTTGCAACCTTGCTAGTAAAAATCAACTGTTATTTCTCTGCCATCCTGCTTCTTGCTTTCTGTCCTGATGACTGGGTCCTGCCGCTGGCCACGTGGAGCACTCAGCACTCCTAGTCAGGGCTGTTCAGGGAACTTGTTGCATCTTCTTCCATCCTGTCCTCCTATAGAGTGCTTTAGCTGCTAGAGATAGCTTCTTTGTTTCTCCCAGTCATCACCCAGTACTTGTTGTTTTCATCTTTGGTAGCTCTTAAACACAGATCCCATGCTCAGACATGCTGGTGTTCAGTTTGGATGTTTTTTGTTGAGTTTTAGATGTTCAGCTTATTGTTGTTTCAAGGGAAGAGATCTGGTAATGTCACTCACTGCACCATTTTTCTCCAAACTCTCAGTTTTATTAGTACAATAAAACATTTTATTGGAAAAAGCAATCTATCTAGTCCAAGGGATAATCAGAATGGTTTTAGCCTTCTAATATGTATATTCTATGTAAACATACACTTATATACACATATACATATAAATATATATCCTCTTCAGTCAATGATTTTTAAAATGTAAAAGAGAAACAAACATATTTTAAACCCTCAAACCTATGTTCCTATAAATTCCACATAACTGCATAAATGGCAAGAAAGTGAAGGCATCATAACTGTGAAGGAAATTATAATACCTAAAAAATATGTTAATATGAAGAAAATTGATAAAGTGTTAAGTATTTTCTTAGTCTTCATAATTTCCTGAACACAAGTATATTCAAAAGAGTATCTGTGTGATAAATCTAGTCAAGATACTGCTCCTCTTTCTCCCCAGCCTTAATTTTAAATACAATCTAGATATAAAAGACTTTATACTTGTTACATTACTCTATAAACCAAAGATTTCCTATAACTTTGATATTAAATTAGAACAATTCATTATTATGAGTATGTTTTTTAAAAGATAAGATATAAATAAAAGCAAACAGCCTTCTGGTCAAGATGGTGCAGGAGGTAAACACTATATTCACTTCCTTCCATGACCACATCAAAACTACAACTAAATTGCAGAACAACCATCACTGAAAACCAGCCGAACATAACTTCTAGAACTAAGGCTATAAAGAAGCTATGTTGAGACTAGTAGGAGGGGCAGAGGTGTGAAATGGGCAGGCCCCATTTCCATGTTGTGGTAGTTAAGAAAAGAGAGTGATATCTTGACAGCAAGGTCTCCCAATGAGCAAGGGGTCCCAGCCCCACACCAGGCTCCCTAGTCGAGGGCTCTAATGCTGAGGACAAGTATCCAAAACATCTGGCTGTGAAAACCAGCAGGGATTGCAGGTAAGTGAGACAGAGGGCTGCTAGAGATGAAGGCATTCCTCTTAAGGGACCCATGAGCAGACTCACTCACTCAAACTCACTTGCTTTGAATGCCAGCCCTGGGACAGTCCTTCACAAGCACTGGGAACATACAGGTTGGAGCTAAATTTACTATCATCAGAGCAAGATTGGAAGGTGCAGGGGTTAGGGCAGCTGGTGACATAAGTGCTAGAAGATACCTGTTTCTTTGTTGAGCCCTTCTCTACCCAGCCTGCAAGCACAGAGGGGCACTATATTAAACTCTCCATTATACTGGTGAACACCAATAGTGCCCCTTGGCGATTCTCTGAGACCCCTCCGTAGCCAACTTTTCCCCAGATTTTCCACAAAAACTGCCTAACTCAGCTCGTACTGTAAACTTTCTTAAATCTCTCAGAAGTTCACAAACCCAAAATAAGCAGCGTCAGGCCTCGGTGTGTCCTGTACCTCTTGCTAAGTCACTTTAAACCTGGACCTAGCAGCAGCAATTCTCAGTTCTCAGCTTAGCCTCTCCCAGGTGACGTCAAGCCTAGGACAGGCAGCAATCATCTGCAGATCACTTAGTACCTCCTACCAGGTGGCCCCAGGCTGTACATAGGCAGCACCAGAGCCCCACCCAAAGAGCCCCACAACAGAACACCACCCAAATAGCTTCACAGATGACAGTCCTAAAAGGCAGACTCAGCAAACACCAGAGGCCTGCTAAAGTAAGTCCAGGTCTATGGGGTCAGCCCCTGTACAATAGCTTATCCACGGTAGTCATGGCCATTCCTTATAGCTGGACAACCTGAAGGTCTTTCACTCTCACTGATATCACAATATCAATCAAGGTTCAACTACAACAGGAATAAATACAGAATCCACAAAAAGGACACACCTGGAGATCCTACCCTACTAGGTGACCAGGGAGACTGTGCCACTAGGCCCCACAGGACACCTACTATAAAAGACTATTTTGCCAAGACCAGGAGACATACTAGATCTACCTAATACATAGAATAAAGACAGGGAGTCAACCAAAGTGGGGAGACAAAGAAATATGTTTCAAATAAAAGAACAGGACAAAACTCTAGAGAAAGAACTAACATACAGAGTTCAAAATACTGATTATAAAGATGCTCAGTCAGCTTAGGAAAAGAGTGATGAACTCAGTAAAAACTTCAAAAAACAGATAGGAAATATTAAAATGGAGATAAAAACCATAAAAAGATCTGTCAGAATAAAGACTACAATAACTGAAGTGAATACATTAGATGAAATCAAAAGTAGATCAGAAAGGCAGAGGATCAAATCAGCAGATTTGGAAGACAATGTAGGAGAAAACACCCAATCTGAACAAAAAAAAGAAAAAGAAAAAGAATTCAAAAAATGAGGATAGATTAAGAAACCCTTAGGAAAATATCAAACATATCAACATTTTTATGACAGGAGTACCAGAATAAAAGAGTAATAAATTGAAAATCTATTTGAAGAAATAATAGTGAAAAAATTCCCTAAACTGAGGAAGGAAATAGACATACAAGTCCAGGAAGCACAGAGAGTCCAAACAAGATAAACTCAAAGAGGCCCACAACAAGACAAATTTATAATTAAAATACCAAAGGTTAAAGACAAAGAGAGAATCTTAAAAGCAGCAAGAGAAAAATAATTGGTTGCCTGCAAAGGAGCTCTCATAAGACTGTCAGCTGATCGCTCAACAGAAATTTTGCAGACAGAAGGTATTGGCATGAAATATCTTCAGTGATAAAAAGCAAGGACCCACGATGAAGATTACTCTACCCAGCAAGTCTACCATTTAGAACTGAAGGAAAATTAAAAGAAACTCAGACAGAAAAAAGCTAAAGGAGTTCATCACCACCAAACCAGTATTTCAAGAAATGTTAAAGTAAATAATGTAGGAAGAAAAATAAAGACTAAAAATATAAACTATAAAGTGGCAATAACTACATACCTATCAGTAATTACTTTAAATGTAAATGTATTAAAGTTTCCAATCAATGACAGAGTAGCGGAATGAATAAGAAAACAAAACTCATACATATGCTGCCTACAAGAGAGACCCACCTCAGATAGAAAGACGTACACAGACAGAGACTAAAGGGATTGAAATATTACTTTATGCAAATGGAAAAAAACTGGAGTAGTAATAGTTATATCATACAAAACAGGCTTTAAAATAAAGGATACAATGAGACAAGGACACTTCATCATGATAGAAGGATCCATCTATCAAGAGGATATAACCCTTGTAAACACTTATGCACCCAACATTGGATCACCTAAATACATAAAGCAAATATTGACAAACATAATGGGAGAGATCAACAGTAAGTCATAGTAGATGACTTTAATACCACATTGACATCAATGGATAGATCATTAAGACAGAAAATAAACAAGGGAACTGCAATCTTAAATGACACATTATACTGGATATTTTCAATTGATATTTTTAAAACATTTCAATCCAGAGAAGCAGAATATAAATTCTTTTCAAGTGCACATGGAACATTATTTAAGATAGAACACATATTAGGCCAAAAAACAATGTCAGAAAATTTTAGAAGACCAAAATCATATCAAGAAACATCTCAATCATAGTGATATAAATTTTGAAATCAATTACAGGAAAAAACTGAAAAACACAGTGGAGGTTAAATAACATGCTACTAAACAAAAAAAGGGATAAGAGTGAGATCAAGGAGGAAATCAAAATGTACATTGAGAGAAATAAAAAAACACATTGACTAAAATATCTATAGAAACAGCCTAAGCAGTTCTAAGAGAAAAATTCATAGAAATACAGGCCTAACATAAAAACAAACAAATGAACAATACGAACAAAAACAAAAACAAGAAAAAATCTCAAATAAATACTCTAACCATACACCTAAAGGAAGGAACTGCTTCTTTACATCTTGCCTTCTGTCCTAGGTCCACGTGGGAGTGAAACCAGAAAGGGCCTGTTTCTTTCAGAGACATCTTTCTTTTCCCTTGGCAGGCTAGAGGACAGTTCGAAAGGGCCAAGATCACAGCATGTTAATGTGAGGTATTCAGCCAGTGAGTGGCAGAGGCTGGAGTCCCAGGAAAACACAGCCCCAAAATTCTGAACTGTTCGGTGACCACCTGTTTTCAGATGAAGGACTGGTGGCTGCACAAGCCACTGGGCCAAAGGAGTCAGACCGTAGCATTTGGACAGACAGATTGCAGATGCAAACACAACTTGAATGGAGAAAGAGTTTGATACAAGGCAGGTGAGTTTGACCTCCATGTAGGCCGGTGGCTAACAGTTGGCCCTCTGGCAGGAAGCCAGGCAGAAGTCCTGAGCCTTGGCTCTCATGTGTTCTCCAGGAATACTGGGGCTAGTGGAGAGTGCACATCCAACACCTCTGGTCTGGCCTGGGCTGAGGCTGGGGAAGAGGCAGTGTGACTCAGTATTGGGGAGCCACAGCACCATGTAGTATTGATGTAGTCTCAGCTCTAGGCAGGAAGACTGAGCACTCATTTAAAGTTCAGGACACACAAATGCAACCTTGGCTGTAGAATTTAGTCCTCTGCTCATGCCACCATCATGGCGGTTATCACTGGCTTCCCACCTTCAATGTCAGCGGGAATGAAGAAACCAGGTCTCAGGGAAGGCGTGGGCTAAGAGCTGACCAGACGATCTCTCTCTCACTGGGGCCAGGCTGGCAAATGTACCCGCACTGGCTTGTCTCACGTGTTTTTCTACATAGTGAGTACAGAACCTTTCCTTTGCTTCAAGGTGACCTGAGGCTTCATCCTAGCCTTTCCTTCATAATGGTTTGGTGAATTTCAGGTGATTGTCGGAACATGGCTGTCCGAGATGCCCTGCATTTCTCATGGCTGGCCTAGAAATTTGAGCATTCCTGATGCGTCAGCTGTGGGCAGGAAGACTCTGGACCAGCCATCATTGTACAATCGACCCGTAGGCCCCTTTTGCCCTCCTGCACCCCCTTTCTCATCTAATCCTTGTCTAGCATTTGACCTTGAACTGCTTACAAGGGTTTGCCTCAGAGAATCAGAGCGTCCTGGATTATTCTTTATGGATTCGGGATTGTTTCAGGGAGAAATCAGAGCAAGGTTACAGACACAAGTAAAAACCCTGACAGGGTAGAAATATCCAACTGTTGAGAAGTCCCTGGGTCCCTGGAGCCATATTTTCACCTGATGCCTAGGAGACAGGTGCCTTCCTAGTACCCTTTCCATGATGAGAATGTTCATTTTTCCACAACTCTTCCTTCTTTGGTTAACTATGGAGAAAAGGAGCATCGAGTCAGCATCACAACTTTGTTTTCCTGCCTACGTTCAGGACTACCAGATCCATAATGTATTAATGTGAAACTCCTCCGGGCTTTGAGAAGGTCCCTTCGCACTGAGAGTCAAACACCTCCCTTTCGAGTTCATCTTTCTTTCAAATCAAGGGATTCATGTTTTCCACGTGTGCCCATGAGAAGGTCATGCACCCAGTTTGCCCGTCATTTTCATTTTCCTTTCACCTTACACCAATACCCTTTGCTACCATCTCTGTGACTCAACGGAAAACCATCTGTGAAGTCCACACAGCGATCCAGTTTGACCACGATTATGTCGTCAGCAGAAATTCTGACTTGGCCTTGGGGCTCTAACTTGCTATAGCAAATCTCTTTATTACTGAAGCTTATAATGCCTTGTTCTTAGTAAGGTTTGCACTCCTTTGCTTCTCTTTGCCTGATAGCCACTTTACTCCTAATTATGTTTTTTTTTTTTTTTTGTCATTTTGTTTTAGATGAGCTGACCCCTTTCAGTATTTTTGTACTGCAGGACTCACTTTTTGTATGTCTATAAAGGTCTTAATTTCTCCTTTATATCTAAAGGAGAGCTTAGCTGGATATATTATTCTAGGCTGGTAGTTCCTTTCACTAAGTAGTTTAAATATTTGATTCCATTTCTTTCTGGCTGGTAAGATTTGCGCTGAGAAGTCTGAGGATAATCTAATGGGTTTATCTTTATAAATTACCTCTTTCTTCTCCCTGGCTGCCCTGAGAATTCTGTCTTTGTTGTTGATATTTGATAACTTTAATACAATGTGTCTTGGTGAAGGCCTTTTTTGGATTGAGATAATTGGATGTTCTGTCGACTTCTTGAATTCCAAGCTCCAGCTCCTCCCTTAGATTTGGGAAATTCTCATTCTCTATTTGTCTGAAAATGCTTTCTAGTCCCTGCTCCTTTTTTTTTTTTTTGCCTTCAATAATGCTCATTATTCTTATGTTTTCTCTCTTGATGGTATCAGCTAGTTCTTGAATTTCTCTTTCATTATTTTTCATTCTTCGGTTTCTCTCTTCTTCCTTTTGATTTATTTATAGATTTCTGTCTTTGATATCACTGATCCTTTTCTCCATTTGGTCCACTCTATTTCCCAAGCTTGTTATTTCACTTTTCTACTCTTGCAGTGTGTTTTTTTTTTTATCTCCAGAAGATCTATTCTGTTCTTTTTGAGGCTTTCAATCTCCTTGCTCTGCTTATCTAGTTGTTTTTTTAATTCCTGAAATTGTTGATTTGAGCCGTTTTGGAACTCATTGAGTTTTTTCAAAAGTAGCAACCTGAATTCTTTGTCATTTAAGTTGCATATTTCTATGACTGTAAACTTATTTTCTGGATATTTTTCTCTTTCTGAGATGCCTTGCCACCTTGGTTGTTCATGGTGTTTAATGCATTATTTCTCCACCTGGGCATTAATGGAAGTGTGTTCTGCAGTTTTTCCATAAAGAAGGTTTATAAGATAAAGGTCTCTCTTTAGCCTGCTGCAAAGAAGGCACTTTTCTGTTGGTTTCCAGTAGGTGGTGTCTAAGTCTCTTGGATCTTTGCTTTATATAAGGCATTAAATCATCTTTTTAAAAAATTTTCTTGTAGATATTTAATCATGCTTGCTACCCTCATTTTTGGTCCCTGTCAGTGTCAGCGACAGTCTCAGCAGCATTTGCTCAGATTCCCCCAGGGCTCCACGGTGATCAGTCTTGGAGGGTATGAGGGGAGAGACCCTCTGGGTTGGTAGTGGGGCTGCAGCTCAGCCTAGGTTTTGCAACTGGAGCCAGTAAAAAGCAGCTGTTGTTTCTTTGCAATTCCATCCCACTTCTCTGTCTTCTGCCCTGACGACTGGTCCCTTCCACCCAGCATGGAGGCTCACAGCAGTCCCAGGCAGGGCTGTTCAAGAAAGTTTCTACGCCTTCACTTCTCCCACTCCTCCTGCAGGCAGCTCCGGTGGCTGTGAGAGGCACCTTCTTTATTTATTCCAGTCCATGGTCCAACATCCAGGGTTCTGACCTGTGTTAGCTCTTATGCACATATCCCACACTCAGATGTGCTGGTGTGCAGTTTTTTGATGAGTTTTAGATGTTCAGCTCATTATTGGAGAGATCTGGGAACATCTCTCACTCCTCCATTTTTCTGCCCCCCGTAAATTCTGATTTCTTGTTTCATAGCACTCATTTTATGGCCTAACATTTGGTCTACCCTGGAAAATGTTCCATGTGCACTTGAGAAAAATATATATTTTGCTGCTTGAGGAGAAACACTCTGAAAATATCATTTAATCAATTTTGTACAGTGTGTCATTTAAAGCTGTTGATTTTTTATCCAATTTCTGTCTGAATGATCTGTCCATTGGTCTCAATGAGGCGTTAAAATCTTATACTATGAGTGTATTACTGTTGAACTCTACCTTAATGTTGGTCATTAATTGCTTTATATATGTAGGTGCTTCTATATTTAGTGTGTATATGTTTACAAAGTTTATGTTCCCTGGTTACATTGATCTCTCTTGTTGATATGCCCTTCTTTTCTGTTATTTTAGCCTTTGTTTTAAAGTTTATTTTGTCTGAGAGAAGTATTGGTACCCCATCTTTTTCTTATTGCCATTTGAGTGAAATAACTTTTTTTATCCCTTTACTTTCAGTTTGTGTGTGGCAGTTGATCTGAGGTGGGTCTCTATTAGACAGCCTATGCCCGGACCTTGTTTTTGTATTCATTTAGCTATCCTGAGTTTTTTGATTGGAGAATTTAATTCATTTACATTTAAAGTGATTGTTATTAGGTATGTAGTTACTGCCATTTTATTATTCATATTTATAGGTGCTCCCTCTTTTTTTTTTTTTAATACAAGTTCCCTTAACATTTCTAGTAATATTGGCTTGTTAGTGATGCATATTTTAGCTTTTTCCAGTCTAGGAAGATCTTTATTTTACTTTCTATTTTAATTGATGACCTTGCTGGGTAGAGTATTCTTGGTTGTAAAGTTGTTGTTTTCCATAACTGAATATTACTTGCCAGTCTCTTCTACGCAACAAAGTTGAAAAATCTGGCCATCATGGCAGTCGAAATCTACCACAACAAAGAATGAAAAGTTTGGCACAAGGAGCCCAAGAGCTAGGACATCTACCTAAGACTGTTGGTTAAGTTGTACAGGTTTCTAGCCAGATGAACCAACCCCACCATCAAACAGGTGCTGCTGAAGAGGTCTATCATGAGTAGCACCAACTGGCTGCCTCTGGCCTTTTCTCACATGATCTGAAAGATGAAGCTTCCTGGCTGGGAGAGCAAAGCCACTGATGTTAGAGGGAGTATAATCAATGATGTAAGTGTTCAGAAGGTTCCCAATGAAGGAGTGTGGACTTTGTGTGAGCAGCTGTGAGGGGAGCCATATCATTAAGGAAAAGGGCAAGATCCTTACCTTTGAAAAGCTGGATTTAAAATCCACAAGGGCTGTGGCTCAGTCCTGCTCTCTGACCTTGAAAGGGCTGAGTGGTGTAGACATTTCAAAAACAAAAAAAAGTTACCTATATACACAGTAAATGTGTTTTGAAATACATATGGAAATTTAAGACCATATCCCAAAGAAGTTTCAGATGAGACACTGACAAAATAGTGGAGCCTTATGATAGGATCCAAATGCGTTTAATCAGTAAGTTAGATCACTCTGGCAAATAATGCCTTAAGCAATGCAATTGAATTGAGCCACTTCCATTCTGTAAGCTTTTGTTTCCACATGGTGCTCCAAATACATCTTATTCCAAGATATAAATAGATAATTTGAATTGTCTGCAGTATTGTTCTAAGTGGTGACTTGACATCAGCAGTTTGTGAAGCAACTTTGGACTTCCCAAACATCTACAAAGTATGAAAGCAATTAGTTAAAACTGGCAGTTTTCATGTAGGAAATAAGTACAAAGCTTCTTAGCCTGTCTTGTTTTGGAAGGTAGCGTATATGCTAAAGAGACCACAAACAGTTGTGATCAACTTTGTGCTATGCTATTTCAATAAAGTAGTTCATTTGTCGTCATGAAGAGAGGATAGGAAATCTATATCATTTAGAGACAGTCTGCAGCACATGAAAGGAGAGAGGTTTTTGAACACCTGCCCTCTGTCATCCAGAAGTCCAGTAAATTATTCGTTGCTCATATTGATGTATAGTGAGGTCTAAGGCAGCATTTAAACAATATATAAGATCTGATTACAGGTCTTATTTGTAATTCGTGTAATTCATTTTTGATTTGAGCAACTCCTTGCCCCAGGGTTTTTGTCCAGAGTTAACTTCAAACCCAGTCTGAAACGACTATTGCTCTGTTTATGATGCGACTTGTTTTCAGTATAAAGAGCTGGTTGTAAACACTCTTTAGAAATCCATGGTCTTGAACTTACCATCTGCACAGACTGCATGAGCAGGTATTAGTACAGTGACAGCTGGCTTGTTGTTTATAAAAGCAGCTCTTGAACAGCTGTCCTGTACAGTGTTCTTTTGCCTAGGAGAATGGAAAGCCATAGTATCTTATGTGTAGTGTCATTGTCGATGGGGTGAGAAATCTTTCTGGTGAGGAGGTTTTTGTAACCTATATATTCAGCAATGCCATGCCATAAATGAACAGTAAATGTGTTGTGGAATGCATATGGACAATGAAGGCCATCTCCCAAAGAAGTTTCAGGTGAGGCACTGACACATGGTGGAGCCTTAAAGCTGGGTTCCCAGTGAGCACTTGAGGCAATGGCTTTAACTGAGCCACTTCAACTGCAAGCTTCTGTTTCGAGGAGATGCTCCAAAAATACTCTATATTGCAAGTGATAAATAGATAATAAGAATTGCTTTCAGTATTATTCTAAGAGGAGACTTGACATGTGCAGATTATGAAGCGACCATGGACTCTTCCAACTATATAGAAAGTATGAAAGCGATTAGGAAAAACTGGCAGTTATCACGTTGGAAATTCGTACAAAGTGAGTTTACAACACCACATTTCAATAGGGGGTGTATATGCTGAAGAGACTGCAATAGGTTGCGATAAACAATGTGGTATGTTGTTACAATACAGGGGTTCATTTGTCTTCATGAGGCGGGTAAAGGAAAACTATATCCTTTAGAGACAATCCACAGCACATGCAAAAGAAACAGGTTTTTGAATACCTGCGTTCTGTAATCCAGAAGTCCAGTAAACGATTCAGTGCTAGTATTGGTGTGTGCTGTGAAGTCTAAGGTGGCACTCAAACAACATATAGGAGGTGATTACAGTTCTTACCTCTAATTTGTGTAATACATTTTTTATTTGAGCAAGCTCTTTGCCCCAGTGTTCTGGAATGGAGTGAAATTCAAACCCAGTCTGACATGACTGTAACTTTGTTATAATGTGAACTTTCAGGACCAAAGAGTTGGTTGGAAACATTCTATAGAGATCCATGATCTTGAACTTACCATCTGCACAGACTGCATGAACATGTACTAATTCAGTGGCAGCTTGTTTTTTGTTTATAAAAGCAGCTCTTTAACAGCTGTCCTGTACAGTATTCCTTTGCCGAGGAGCATGGAAAGCCACACTGCAAGACACTACACGCAATGAGAAATCTTTCTGGAGAGTTGGTGCTGTGTCCTCAACAACGCCGTTCCATAAATGAAAAGTATATGTGTTGTGCAATGCATATAGACATTGAAGACTATCTCCCAAAGACATTTCAGGTGAGACACTGACACACTGGTGGTTCCTTAAAGATAGGATCCAAGTGAGCTTACTTAGGAAGATAGATCACTCTGACAAACAATGCTTGAGGCAATGGCTTTGAATTGAACTTCCATTCTGCAAGCTTCTGTTTCAAGGAGGTGCTCCAAAGGGATGCTATATGGCAAGTGATAAATAGATAATTGTAATTACCTGCAGTAATTTTCTAAGAGGATACTTGATATCTGTGAAGCAACCGTGGACTCTTCCAACATCTACAAAGTGTGAGAGTGATTAGGGAAAACTGGCTGCCATGTTTTGGTAGGGAGCGTATATGCTGAAGCGACCTCAAACCATTGAAATAAAAATGTGTATGGTGTTTCAATACAGTGGCTCATTTGTCATCATGAAGAAGCAAAGGAAAACTATATCCTTTAGAGACAGTCCATAGCACATGCTAAGGAAACCTGCGTGCTATAATCCATAAGCCAGTAAATGATTCGGTGCTAGTATTGGTGTGTGCTATGAAGTGTAAGGTGGCAATCAAACAATATATAAGAAGTGATTACAGTTCTTATCTGTAATTTGTGTAATACATTTTTTATTTAGGCAAGTTCTTTGCCACCAGGGTTTTTGACCGAAGTGAAATTTTAACCAGTCTACTTGACTATGTAGATGCGACCTGTTTTCAGTATACAGAGCTGGTTGTAAACAATCTTAAGAGATCCATGGTCTTGATCTTACCATCTGTACAGACTGCATAAGCAGTACTAATACAGTGGCAGCTTGCTTGTCATTTACAAAAGCGGTTCTTAAACAGCTATCCAGTACAGTGTTCCTTTGTCGAATAGTGTCTTTGGTGTGGTATCATTGTAGAATGTGATGAGAAATTTTTCTGGAGTGGAAGTTCTTGTAAACTGTGTCCTCAGCAATGCGTTCTATAAATGAACAGTAATGTGGTGTGAAAATTGAAGGACGTCTCTCAAAGATGTTTCAGATGACGAACTGACACACTGAAGAAGCTATAAAGCTAATATCCAAGTTTGCCTACTCAGGAAGCTAGATAACTGATGAATAATGCTTGCAGTAATGGCTTTGAATTGAGCCACTTCCATTTTATAGGCTTCTGTTTTGATATGGTGCTCCAGTGGTATCCCTTATTCAGAATGCAAACTTGGTGACACTTTTGCCTCCAGTATTGTTATAAAATGAGACTTGATACCTGCAGTTTGTGAAGCAAACTTTGACTCTTACAATATATACAAAGTGTGAGAGTGATAATTTTCATCTTAGAAATTTGTACGAAGTGGGTTCAGGCAGTCAAGTTGTAAAAGTCCCCCCATCATCTGACACTCAGCAAACTCTCACAATAGGACTGAGATGATTCCGCTCTCTTTTGACACCCTTCTTTCAGACCAGGCCCAGCCTAATGTATACGTGGGCTGTGAAACAGGTGGTGAGGAACGTAGACATGGTTGTCGGAGGGATGAAGACAGGAGAATGGGTGAGCGGAGGAATGTAGAATTGCCTACAAGAGTTAAAGAAATATGAAGGAAAAGGGAAATGACCTGCTGGAAAATTCACATGAGTTAGAATGGGCAGGAGCGTGAAGGTGGAAGCTGAGAGTAGAAGGCAAATGGAAGGAGGGAGTTAGGGAAAATAACAGGACTTGAGGGTGATGGTTGGACACAGCAAAAGGCTGGAGGATGGGAGAGTCCATGGACTGGCCGGCATCAAGCACATGCACAACAGCTGTGATACTTTGTGAGCTAATCCTCCCACCCGGGAGTGTTAATTGGGCAACTCACCTGAGCCAGTTCAGGGGCCCAAAGAGGCTGAATTGGTATCAACTGTCCCTACCCAGCAAGAGCTCCCTTCTGGGCTTCCACCTGCCCTGGGCCTGGCCGCTTCGACATTGCAAAGAGTCAAGCGAAGACAGGGCCAGGGAGAAAGAAAAACCTGCAGAGGGGAAAGTGCAGGGCTGAGAGTGGCTCCTGGTCCCTTGTTTGTCAGCCCAGAGACTTGCAACGAAAACATGAGTGTTGGTGAACCGGACAGTCAGGGCAGGGAGAAGACTGGAACCCAAATGGCCAGCTACCTCGAAGTTCCACCGATGGCTGGTCAGATGCTGGTTTCCCAGGTGTGGGCAGGGCAGTGACTCCCAGACCCTCCAATGATGGGTCATTTGCTGGCCCGGCCCCCAAGGTGAAAGAGAGCACCTGGCCAGCTCTTAGTCCGGGCATTCCCCGAGATCTAGTTTCTTCACGTCTGCTGACATTGAAGGTGGGAAGCCAGTGATAACTGCTGTGATGGCGCCATGAGCAGAGGGCTGAATTCAACAGCCAAGGTTGCGTTTGTGTGTCCTGGACTTCAAATGAGTGCTCAGTCTTCCTGCCTACAGCTGAGACTCCATAAATACCACATGGTGCTGTAGCTCCCCAACACTGACCTGCATCACCACTTCGCCAGCCCCAGTCCAGGCCAGACGAGAGGCAAAAGGTGAACATTCTCCACTAGCTCCAGTGTTCCTGGAGACTGTATGAGAGCAAAGGCTCAGGACTTCTGCTTGGCCTCCTGCCAGAGGCCAGCTGTTAGCCGCCAGTCTCTAGGAGGCCAGTCTCACCTGCCTTGCATCAAATTCTTTCTCCATTCAAGTCATGTCTGCATCTGCAATCTGTCTTCCCAAATGCCACAGCCTGACTTCTTCAGTACAGTGGTTTGTGCAGCCGCCAATCCTTCATCTGAAAATGGGTGGTCGCCAAACAGCTCTGAGAATTTTGGGGCTGTGTTTTCCTGGGGCTCTAGCCTCTGCCACTCACTGGCTGAATATCTCACATTAACATGATGTAACCCTGACCCTTTTGACCTGTCCTCTAGCCCACCAAGGGAAGAGAAAGAGTCATTGAAAGAAACAGGGCCTTTCTGGTTTCACTCCCACGTGAACCTGGGACAGAGGGCAAGACGTAAAGAAGCAAAATAAACAACAGTGAACTCTTAGGCTCAGACAACAGACCGAGGATGACCATAGCCTCAGGGCGGCGGGAGGACAACGACACGTGTAAAGAGGTCCAGCTCCAAGGTGAGGACAGTAAACCACCAGGCAGCTGGAGCTGAGCACACAATGGATCAAACAGCTGTTGGCTACTGAGTTAGCACACCTGACAATTTCCTAACGTTCTGAAGCCAGGTATTTTAGCTAGGTTTCATTTGCTACAAATGAGAGTCCACAGATAGTAGTGAATGTTCAGCATACATAGAAACATATTGAGATAACAATGACTGAAAACGGGGGGTGGGTTCAAAGATCCAAATTTGCAAAGGGATAAGGTATGCGCAGAAGAAAATGGACAACTGTGTATATATAAGTATCCTTTTAATATTCGTAATAGTAACTAACACCAAAGATTCAGAATTGAAGTATATGACATAAAACAAGAAGAACCAGAGGGAAAACCCACGAAAGCAAATCAAAATAAAGAAAACAGAAACACAATGACAAGGAAGCAATGGAAACACCAAGCTACCAGAAAGCAAAAGATAAAATGGTTATAAGAAAATTTCATATTTCAATAATCACCCTAAATGTAAATGGACTGAACTCACCAATAAAAAGGCATTAGGTTGCAAAATAGATCAAAAAATAAAACCTAACCCTATGCTGCCTCCAGGAGACACAGCTCAGCTCCAAAGACAAATATAGACTCAAAGTGAAAGAGTGGAAAATGATATTTCAAGCAAATGGCATTCAGAGAAAAGCAAGAGTAGCAGTACTAATATCAGATGAAATAGACTTCAAAATAAAAAAGGTAAAGAAAGTTGCTGAGGGACACTTCTTATTATGATAAAGGGACTCATGCACCAAGAAGACATAACACTTATTAATATCCAATCAGGGAGCCCTGAAATATGTAAAGCAATTACTAACAGAACTAAAGGGAGAAACAGACCAAAACACTATCATAGCAAGGGACCTAAATACCACAGTCAAATATGAACAGATCATTGAAACAGAAAATCAATAAGGAAATAACATTCTTAAATGACACATTCGTCCAGCTGGACATAATTGACATTAACAGAGCCTTCCATCCCAAAACAGATGCGTATACATTCTTCTCTAGTGCGTATGGAACATTCTCAAGAATCGACCACATGCTAGATCACAGAGATGGCATCACAAATATAAGTAGGTTGAAATCATATCAACCATATTCTCTGATCATAATGCTTTGAAACTAGAGATCGACTGCAAAAAGAAATCAGGAGGAACCATGAATACATGGAGATTAAACAACATGCTACTGAAGAATAACTGGGTCAGGGAAGAAATAAAAAGAGATTAAGAGATACATAGAAATGAAAGATAATGGTAGTACAGCATATCAAACATTTGGAACAGGCAAAAGCAGTCATAAGAGAAAAGTTCATATCTTTACAGGCCTACCTCCAAAAAGAAGAATGAGCCAGAATAAACAACCTAAAGCTTCATCTTAAAAAACTAGAAAAAGAAGAACAAATGAAGCCTAAGGTCAGCAGAAGGAGAGAAATAATAAAAATTAGAGCAGAAATAAATGAAATTGAAAGCAAAACAAAACAAAAAAAAAAATAGAAAAAATAAATGCAACAAAGAGCAGTTTTTTTGAGAAGGTTAAAAAAATTGACAAACCTCTAGCTAGTCTCACTAAAGAAAAAAGAGAAAGGACACATAAAAACAAAATCAGGGATGGAAGGGGGAAAATTATGACTGATACCGCAGAAATACAAAGGATCATGAAAAAGTGTATAACATGATATTTAATAACCTAGAAAAAATGGGCCAGTACTTAGAAAAATACAACCTTCCTAGACTGAATCAAGAAGATTTGAAAAATCTAAATAGACCAATCAGCAGTATGGAAATTCAAACAATCATCAAAAACCTACCCAAAGTAAAAGTCCAGGATCAAATGGCTTCACCAGTGAATCTACCAAACATTCAGAGAAGATTTAAAACCTATTCTCCTCAAACTCTTCCAAAAAATCAAAAAGGAGACAATACATCCCAATTCATTTTATGAAGCCAGTTATCACTCTGATACCAAAACTTGATTAAGATAACACAAAAAAGAAAACTACAGACCAAGATTTCTCATGAACACAGATGCAAAAATTTTACATAAGATACTAGTGAATCAGATACTAGCATCCCAGGGGCACAGGAATGGTTCAACATAAGCAAATCGATTACTGTGATACATGATATAAATAAATTAAAAAATAAGAATCATATAATCATATCAATAGATGCAAAAAATGCCTTAAACAAGATACAACATCCATTTATGATCAAAACACGTAATAAAATCAGCAAGGAAAGAACTTTAACATAATAAAAGTCATCTATGACAAAACCTCAGCCAACATTATACTTAATGGTGAAAAACTAAAAACCTTCCCTCTAAGATCAGGAACAAAGCAAGGCTGTCCATTATCGCCACTGTTATGTAATATAACATTGTAGGTCCTAGGAAGTGCAATCAGGCAAGGGAAAGATATAAAAGGCATCCAAATAATAAATGAAGAAGTCAAACTGTCACTATTTGCAGATGACATAATTCTCTATATAGAAAACCCTAAAGACTCCACAAGAATACTACTAGAAACAGTAAACAAATACAGTAAAGTCTCTGGATATAGAATCAATGTTCAAAAATCCATAGTGTTCCTATACTCTAATAATGAAATGTCAGAAAACAAAGTGGAAAAAATAATTCATTTTGCAATTACAACAAAAAGAATAAAATACTTAGGAATAAATTTAATGAAACAAGTGAAGGAGCCGTATAATGAAAACTTTAAGATTGTATTAAAAAAAATCAAAGAAGATACAAAGAAATGGAAAGATATTCCATGTTCTTGGATTGGAAGAATTAACATATTAAAATGACCATATTACCTAAAGCATTATACAGATCTATTGCAATCCCCATCAAAATTCCATCAACATTTTTTAAAGAAATAGAACAAAAAATCATCCAATTCATATGGAAGTACAAAAGACCCCGAATTGCCAAAGCCATCCTGAGAAAAAAGAATGAGGCTGGAGGCATCATTCTGCCCAACTTCAATTTATACTACAAAGCAACAGTAATCAAAACGGCATGATATTGGCAACAAAACACACACATGGACCAGTGGAGCAGAATTGAGAGTCCAGAAGTAAACCCATATTTATATGGGCAAATAATTTTTGACAAAAAATCCAAAAACATACCATGGAGAAAGGAAAGCCTCTTCAATAAATGGTGCTAGTAAAAGTGGAAAGCCACCTGCAAAAGAATGAAATTAGACTGTTGTATTCACTACAGTCCAAAATTATTTCAAAGTGAATTAAGGACCTAAATATAAGACCTGAAATAATAAAATGCATAGAAGAAAATACTGGAACTAAATTCATGGACCTTGGACTTAAAGAAGATTTTATGAATTTGCTCTCAAAGGCAAGGGAAGTAAAAGCTAAAATAAATGGAATGGACTATATCAAACTAAAAAGCTTCTGCTCAGCAAAAGAAATTGTCAATAAGATAAAAGAGAACTATCCGAATGGGAAAATATATTTGCAAGCAACACCTCCAATTAGGGCCTAATATCCAAAATATACAAAGAACTAATAAAGCTCAGTAACAACAAAAACCAAATGATCCAATCAAAAAATGGGCAGAGGATCTGAACAGACACTTCTCCCTAGAGGACATACAAATGGCCAACACATATATGAAAAGATGCTCAGCATCACTAGCTATTAGGGAAATGCAAATCAAAACCACAATGAGATACCATCTCATACCTATTAGAATAGCTATCATTAACAGGACAAGTAATAATAAGTGTTGGAGAGGATATGGAGAGAAAGGAACCCTCATACACTGCTGGTAGGACTGCAAATTGGTACAACCACTATGGAAAACAGTATGGAGGTCTCTCAAAAAACTAAGAATTGAATTACCATATGATTCAGTGACAACATGGAAGGACCTTGAGATAATCATGCTAATCAAAATAAGCCAGATAGAAAAAGTTGAAAATCACATGATATCATTTATATGTTGGATATAAATCTAAAAGCAACAAATGAACAGGACAAACAGAGACTCATTGAAATGGACTATAGACTAGTGGTTACTAGTGGGGTGGGAGAGGAGTGGGGAGGTAAATGGGGTAAACGGGGTCAAATATATGGGGGTAGAGGGAGGGTGAAGTGGGTAAAGGGGATCAAATATATGGTAGCTGAAGGAAACTGGACTTTGGGTGGTAAACACACAGTAGAATATACAGATTTCAAATGACAATGTACGCCAAAAATTATATAATTATATTAACCAATGTTACCCCAATAAACTTAAGAAAAAAAGAAACAAGAAATCAACTACAAAAAAAAAAAAAAAAGAACCCTGGAAAATACACAAACCATGGAGATGAACAATAAGCTACTAAGCAATGAATGGGTTTATAATGAGATTAAGGAAGAAATAAAAGATACCTAGAGACAAATGAAAATGACAAAGTCTTGGGACACTGAGAAAGTAGTCTTAAATCATACAATGCAGGCCTACCTCAAGAAACAAGAAAAATTTCAAATAAACAATTTGACCTTACACTTAAAAGAATGAGAAAAAGAACAGCAAACAAAACCCAAAATGAGTAGAAGGAAGGAAATAATAAAGATCAGAGTTGTAATAAACAACATAGAGTCTAGAAAAGCAATACGAAAGTTTAATGAAACCAAGAGCTAGTTATATAAAAGAATAAACAAATTGATAAACTTTTAGTTAGACTCATCAAGAAAAAGAGAAAGAGAACCCAAGTAAATAAAACCAGAAATGAAAGAGGGCAATTAAGTAAGGAGTTCACAGAAATACAAAGGATTATAAGTAAATACTATGAGCAGTTATATGTCAACAAACTGAACACCTAGAATAAATAGATGCATTTTTAGAAACATACAATCTCCCAAGACTAAGTCAAGAAAACAGTAAATCTGAACCAATGATTACCACCAATGAAATCAAATCAGTAATCAAAAAACTTCCAAAAAACAAAAGTCCTGGACCAGAAAGCTTCAGAGGTAAATTTTATCAATAGTCAAAGAATAATTAACAACTATTCTTCTCAAAGTATTCAAAAACTTTTAAGAGGAGAAAAGCCTTCCCGATTCTTTTCATGAGGCCACAATTACCCTGATTCCAAAACCAGATGACATTACATCAATATTCATAGGCCAATATCTATGAATATTGATGTAAAAAACCTCAACAAAATATTAGCAAACCGATTTCTGCAATACATTAAAAATATCATACGTCATGATCGAGTTGGAATACAAGGTAAGTTCGATACCTGCAAATCCATTAATATGATATACTACATTAAAGATAAATATCATATGATTATATCAATAGATGCAGAAAAAACATTTGACAGAATCCAGCATCCATTTATGATAAACACTCTCAGCAAAGTGGGTGTAGAGTGAACATACCTCAAGTTAATAAAGATCATATATGACAAACCTATAGCTAACATCATACTCATAATGAAAAGTTAAAAGAATTTTCCTTAAGATCAGGAACAAGACTAGGATGCCCTCTTTCAACACTTTTATTCACCATAGTATTGAAAGTCCTGGCTACAGCAATCATACAAGAAAAAAATAAGAGGCATCCAAATTGGAAAGGAAGAAGTAAAACTGTCATTATTTGCAAATGACATGATACTATACAGAGAGAACCCCAAAGATCACACACACACACACACACACACACACACACACACACACACGCTGTTAGAACTGATCAATGAATTCAGTAAATTAGCAGGATACAAAACTATACAGAAGTTCGTTGCATTTTTATACTCCACTGATAAACTACCAGAAAGAGAAGTTAAGAAAACAGTCCCATTTACGATTACATCAAAAACAATGAAATTCCTGGGAATTAAATTAACCAAGATGGTAAAAGACCTATTCTCGGACACCCATATGTCATTGGAAAAAGAAACTGAAGACGATACAAATAAATGGAAACATACACTGTGCTCATGGATAGAAAGAATTAACATCATTAAAATGTCCATACTACCCAAAGCAATCTATAAATTCAATGCTATTCCTATCAAAATACCAATGGTATTTTCCACAGAACTAGAACAAATATGGAACCATAAATTTATATGGAACCATAAATGATTCCAAATAGCCATGGCAATCTTGAGAAAGAAGAACAAAGTGGGAGTTATTCACACTATACTACAAAGCTATAGTAATAGAAACTGCCATAGAAAACAAACAATCAATCAATCAAAAAACAGATACATAGATAGAACAATAAACAGACCAGAAATTAATCCTTGCCGATATGGTAATTTAATCTATGACACACACAAAAAAAGGCAAGAATATACAATGGGATAAAGAAGTTCTCTTCAACAAATGGTTTTGGAAAAACTGGACAGATACATGCAAAATAAAGGAAACTCGACCACCTTCTTACACCATCTACAAGAATAAATTCAAAATGAATTTAATACTTAAATATAAGCCCCCAAACTTTATAACTTCTAAAAGAAAACATGCAGTAAACTCTCTGATATTGCTATTAGTAATATTTTTTTCTGATCTATCTCTTTGGACAAGGAAAACAAAAGAAAAAATAAACAAATGGGACTCCATCAAACTAAAAAGTTTTTGCACAGCAAAGAAACCTATCAACAAATTGAAAAGAGAACCTACTGACTGAGAGAAGATATTCACCTATGATACATCTGATAAGGGATTAATATCCAAAATTTATAAAGAAATCATACTACCCAACAACAAAACAACAAACAATCCAATGTAAAAAAAAAGTGGGCAGAAGACCTGCATCGATATTTTTTCAAAGAAGACATACGGATTGCCAATAGACATAAAAGATTCTCAAGGTCACTAATTACCAGAGAAATGCTAATCAAAACCACAATGCGATATTCCCTAACACCTCTTCGAATGGCTGTGATATATATCAACTAACAAGTGCTGGCAAGGATGTGGAGAAGAGAAAACCCTCATGCATGGTTGGTGGGATTGCAAATTGGTACAGCCACTATGGAAAACAGTTTGGAGGTTTCTCAAAAAATTAAAGATAAAACTACCTGTTGACAAAGAAATTACACTCCTGAGTATTTACCCAAAGAAAACCAAAACATTAATTTGTATCCCTATGTTCACTGTGGCACTGTTCACAATAGCCAGAATATGAAAGCAACCTAAGTGCCCACCAATAGACACTGAATAAAGAGGTGATATATACTTCAAATTAGCCAATGTGTGTAACATCTTTACTTCAATAAAGAAATGCTATTATTATAAAAATGAAATTTAATTATTTAAAATGAACATTTAAATGTAAACAGAAAAAATTTCAAAGATTATGATTTTATTATTTTTTCAGGTTATTCATGAATCCAAACATACATTATAATTTACATCAATATCATTATTTGGTTGAACTGGGTCAAAGCTGATCATCTCTATCATAGGATGAATTTTTAGAAGAGTAAAATTAAGTGAAATATATTAAAACCACATTTTAAAATATTTTTATTTTTCAATTACAATTGACCTACAATATTATATTAGTTTCAGATGTACAACATAGTAATTAGACATGTACATAATTTATGAACGACCACCCCAATAAATCTAGTACCCATCTGATACCATACGCTGTTATTACAATGTTATTGACTATGTTTCCTATGCTATACTTCACATCTCCATGACTCTTTTGTAACTACCTGTTTGTATTTTTTCTTTTAATAACTTAAAAAATTTTTAATTACACTTAACGTGCAACAAATATTAGTTTCAGGTGTGCAACATGGTGATTTATACATTTATGTAACCTAAATGACACCATACATGGTTATCCCAATACTACTGACTATTCTCCAGGCTATACTGTACCTTCTGATTTTGTAACTATTTTGTAACTACCAATTTGTACCTCTTAATCCTCTCCCTCTTCAGCTATCCCACAACTCTCCAATCTGACAATCTTCAAAATGCTCTCTTGTTTCTGTTGTTTGTTTATCCTGCTCTCTAGATTCCACATTTGACATTTGTTTTTCTCTGTCTGACTTAGCACAATACCCTCTAGATCCATCCATGTTATTGCAGATGGCAAGATTTCATTTTTAATGGCTGAATAGTATTCCATTGTATATATGTACCACCTCTTCTTTATCATTCGTCCATTGATGAACACTCAGGATGCCCCATACCTTGACCACTGTAAATAATGCTGCAATTAACATATAGATTCGCATTTCCCTTCAAAGTAGTGTTTTGAGTTTCATTGGATAAATAAACCAGAAGTGGAATAACAGTCCTTCTTTGTCTTTCGTTATAACCTTCTTTTTAATGTCTGTTTTGTCTGGTATAAGAATTGCTTCACCAGCTTTTTTTGTTTGTTTTTTCCATTTTCATTTAATGTCTGTTTTGTCTGGTATAAGAATTCAGTAAATTAAAAGCTGTTCACCAGCTTTTTTTGTTTGTTTTTTCCATTTTCATGAAACATTTTTTTCATCCTATTACTTTCAGTCTGTGTGTCTTTTGATCTGAAATGGGTCTCTTGCACGCAGCACAAGTAAGGGTCTGTTTTTCTTATCCATTCATTCACCCAGTCTGCTAATTGGAACATTTAACCCATTCACACTTAAAGTAATTGTTGCTACATATGTAGTTATAGACATTTTATTATTTATATTTTTCATTATTTTTTCTTCTTCTTAAGTCCCTTTGACATTTCTTGTAATCCTGGCTTGGCGATAATGAACTCCTTTAGTGTTTTCTTGTCTGGGAAGCTCTTCATCTGGCCTTTGATTTTAAGTGATACCTTTGCTGGGTAGAGTACTCTTGGTTATAGGTTTTCACTTTTCATTACTTTGACAATTTCATGAAATTTCCTTCTGGATTGCAAAGTTAATCTTGAGAAATCAGCTGACAGTCTTATGGGAGTTCCATTGTAAATAACAACTGCTTTTCTCTTGCTGCTTTTAAGATACTCTCTTTGTCTTTAACCATTGGCATTTTAATGATGCCGTATCTTGGTGTGGGCCTCTTTGGATTCATCTTGTTTGGGACTCTGAGTTTCCTGAGCTTGTATGTCTATATTTTTTCACCAGTTTAGGGAAATTTTCAGTCATTATTTCTTGAAATAGTTTTTCAATTTTTGCTCTTGCTTTTCTCCTTCTGGTACCCCTATGATGCAAATGTTGGTACACTTAATGTTGTCCCTGAGATCTCTTAAATGATCTTCATTTTTTTGAATTTTTTTTCTTGCTGTTCTGATTGTGTGTTTTCTGCTACCTCATCTTCAAAATTGCTGATTCGATCCTCTGTTTCATTTAACTTACTGTTATTTCCTCCTAAGCCATTTTTCATTTCAATTATTGTATCCTTCTTTTCTGACTTTTTCTTTTTTGTTTTCTATCTTCATTTTTATGTTTTCTATCTCTTTGTTGAAGTTCTCACCGAATGTATTTACACTTCCCCTAAGTTAATTGAGCATCCTTATAACCAGTGGTTTGAACTCTGTATTATTTAGATTGCATGTCTCCATTTCATTTAGTTCTTTTTTTTGGTGCTTTGTTCTGCTTTTCTCATTTGGGAGATAATTTTTTTTTGTTGTTTGTTTCCACCTTTTGGCTGCCTACTTGTGTTTATTTCTAGGTATTAGGTAGGGCTGCTATGTTTCCCAGTCTTAGTAAAGTAACCTTGTAGAGTAGATTTGCTGTGGGTTCAGTGGCACAATTTCCCTGGTCACCTGAGCTAGGTGCTCCAGGTATGTTCCTTTTATGAGTGGAATGAGCCCTCCTGTTGTAGTTGAGCTTTGGTTGCTGTAGGCTCATCAATAGATGAGATTAACCCTCAGACTGATTGGTCGTGATGACGCCATGACCAATGGAGGAGCTGTTGTGCACAGGCTGGCCCGACAGAGTAGGATTTGCTTTAGCAGGGATCTGCTTCCTCTCCTGTCTGCCCTTTGGGTGTGTTATCCTCAGATATGACCCCAGGAGGTGCTCCAGTTTAGACCAAGGCTGACCACAAGTGTGCAGGCACATTCTCCTAGGAGGCACCAGGCCAAGATCAGCTGCATCCTGTGCCCTGCCCAGAGTCACTAGGCATGAGCCATCAAGCAATCCACTGATGGCTGCCACTAATGCTGGGCTTTTAAGTGCCTTGAAAGTCTTGGGTGGTCTGGCAAGTTGGAAGGGGCAGAGTCTCGGGGAATCACCGGGGCAGGGCATTAGTGGAGATTCAAATATGTGGCCACCTGAGTCTGCAAGCTGAGCAAGGGAGGACTCAACTTAGGAAGAATGGCCTCTGCCAGCACTTCTGTCTGGGAGAAAGCTGACCCTCCAGCCCTTGTCCTGAAGCCAGACAACTCAGTTCCTCCGCTTATGTCCCTAGTGTTTTTCATATCCATCACTGGAGCTCAGAGCCAGTGAGTCCATCAGCAAGTAAGTCTATAATCAAATATGCATTATCAACTAATTTTACTGCAAACAAATGAGCCACATATATATCCTTCAGAAAAAAAAATATATTTTAGTGTGGGAGTTTATATTGGAAATAGTTATTTTTAAAAGTTTACAGTGAAAGGGTACAGATGTATGAAAAGCAATTTCTGCATCTATAGAGGTAATTTAGAATTGCAATATCTACTATTTTTGCTCTTCGAATAATTTCACACCAGCAACAGCATAGATGTACAATTCAGATGGAATATATCCATTCACATAATTTTATCATTTGCAACCTTTCACCTTGATCAAGAAGACATAATATCAAGTATTAAAGTGATTCAAAAGTTAGATAGTCTATAGACTGCTAGTCAGTTGAATGGAGGGAGGAGGTCCATTAGTCTGCTCCAGGTACAAGAAGTCAGCCCTGATCCTCTCTTAACCATCTCTGCTCATCTGAATAGTATCCTTTTTTCTTGTTAGTGTCCATTCAGCTTGGTAATATTGAATTTTTGAGGGAAAGGTGGATGGCCCAATTAGGAGGGCTAAGACTACGTTCCTGGGTCTTGGCTGCTTTCTTGATGGCCTCGTCGGCTGACAAGTCCCCTGGCTGACAAGGGACTTATCCCTCTGATGGCCTTTACAATGGATGACTGGTATTTTTGGTGGGAGCTGTACTGCCTCAATGAGCAACAGAACAATGTCCTTGTTTTATTGGGGATCTTTCTGCAATGAGCAATCCTCTTATTTTACAGATAGCTGCATGAGCATGGAGCACCAGAAACCTATATTTAGAGTCTGTATATATAAAGTCATTTGTATTTCCTTAATTGGAGGCCCTGAGTAGGGTCCTTAGTTCTGCTTCCCATGCGGAACTGCCCAGGGAGGTGCCTGAGCTGTTACCTGTTTGAGCTCATGACAGTATGTCCAGCTCTATGATCACCTCTTTCCTTAAAACTGCCACCATCAGTAAATCACTTAAGTGTCTCTTGTTCTAGAGTTTCCAGGCACCTGTGTTCTAGGTCCCCTTGGATGCTGGCAGGGAGCAGAGTGGTGGGATTTAGAGTCCCACCACTAGGGGCAGTTTTTAGACCCTTCAAGGAAAGGTCCAGGGTGTCAGGTACCAAAGCCTATTATTGTGCCAACCTGCTCTCTGTCACCCATAAGTGTCCTTTGGTATCCAGGACAGCCCAGACCTGATGGGGGCTGCCCGTCCAAAAAGGTCATCCTGCAGTTATCTTAGAAGCTTCCCTCACTGGCCAGGCAATGGCTGCTATTACTCTTAGGCAACAAAACCACCACTGAGTAACCAAGTCCAGTTGTTTGGGAAAGTGGGCTATGGCCTAAGGAAAGGCCCCAGCTTCTAAGCCAGCATTCCCAGTGCCTGCACCACCTCTCAGAGGGTTACAACAGAAGGAGCCCCTCTCTTCTTCCTATAAGGTTTCATAAAGGGATTTTGCAGTTATTCCAAAATTTGTCCCCAAAGGCGACTGAATCTGCCATTTCTAGAAAGCCCCTTAGCTCCTTCCCACTGCTTGGAACTTGTGGTGACAAGATAGCCTTTTTCCTGTGAGGATCCTGCATTTGGCCCTGGATGTGAGGATGGACCTGAGATACTTAACCTGCTGTTGGAAATTCGGGACTTTGAGGGAGATACCTTGTAACCTATCTCAGCCAAATAATTTTGTGTTCTCACCATATTATCCTGAGAACACTGGAGGTCCTCGCTGGTGATAAGTAAGTCATCTACATATTGAAATAAGGTGCCATTTTTTAGCTTATGGTTCCTGAGGTCTCTTTCTGGCACTCTTCCAGACAAGGGCTGTCTGGGAGCCCTGAGGGAGAACCATCCATGTGTATTGGCTGACCCTGAGGATCTTCGCATCTTTCCCTTTGAAGGCTAAGACAAGTGAGTCTGGGTGTAATGGTTACAGAAGTAAGCATCTTTCAAACCAAGGGCATTGTGGTGTAAGCATTCCATGGGACCTGAGAAAGAAGGGTACAGGGGTTGGGAACAACTGTGTTATTGACTGCCCTGAGATCGTGAATCAACCAATATTTCTTGTTTGGCTTCTTTTCTCATAAAATTAGGGTGTTACAAGGGGACTTACAGGGTTTACATTGTTTAAAGGGGTTGGACTCCCTGTAGGGCCTCTGACTTCAAGGGGCACTGGGGTTTGCAGGGCTGTGAGACCCTGGATCTTAGTTGTATTCAAGACCAACTGAGAACTTGTGTTTCTGGGGAAGATTACTGGGGCTCGTATCCTGTGGACCTGCCAGAAGTGAGAAGTGGGTTCCATTCTCTGGGGGTACATTGCCCTTAGGTCACACTCCTGGAGGTTAATAGTAGCCCCTTATTTGGATAGTGAATCTTGGCCAATCAAAGAGATAGGGCCCTTGGGTATATACAGGAAGGACTGGGTCAGAGTTTGGGACCCCATGTCACAATGAAGGAAAGGCAAACTACATTACCTGAGGCATTCCAGGAATGGTGCAGTCAGTATTAGAGAAAGGCCCAATAGGTTTGGTCAGGACAGAGTTGGTGGCTTCAGGGACACAGAGCAAAGCAGCTGGAAGAACATTCCCTGAGAAAAATCTTCAGGGGCTCTATCTGAAACTGGAGAGCCCTGAAGTATTAGGAGCCTCGGTCATAGGCTCTGCTGGCCCAGTGGGGTGCCCACTCAACCTCTCCCTGAGTGGTTGAAGGCTTCTTCTGGGGGACAGGCTCAGACTGTGAAATTCAACTGACAACTGTGGGCCCAATGACTGGGAGCCTTGGGTAGGGGAGATGCAGAGGGTAGGGCCCTGGACAAGTACTGCCTGAAGTGAGCTGGAGATGCCAGGTGGGCAGAAGGGAGGCAGAATGAGCATAACATGTTCTGGAATAACAAGATTGTTGGCCGGGAAGAAGGGTCCCAGGGAGGTTGCCATGGGTACAGACTGAGCAAACTGCCAAACTGCAGCATTCCCATTGCTTGGGTTTGCAGCAGGGAGAGTCTATGAGATGGGGTGAGGGATAAGATGGAAGAATGGAACCCAGGAGGTCTGTAAAGGAGGAAAGCTCCAACAGTTGGGGCCTACTGCCTAGCCCTGTGCCTCTTCGGTCCCTGATCACCTGGGCAACTGCCCCTCACTGCTGGGCAGAGACTAGAGGGAGCTGAGGTGTCTGTGGACCAGGTTCTCAAAGCAGACCAGCTTAAGGTGATTCTCTTTACCTGGTGAGTGGACGAGACTGATGATCAAAGCACACTAGTGGCAGACCTTGAACTTCCCAGGTCATCTCCATTTCTAGGAGAGGAAGTGGGTTCAGAGCTGTGGGCCAGTCTAGAAATCTCACAGTGATCATCCCTGCAACCCAAACTCTAAATGCTCCACTTACTACCCCTAAAATTTAAAGAGTTGACTTGGGACATGTTGCAGTCCAAAGAGGAATTGGATAGGCAGTGAGTGTTGGGAGGTTTTCCCGAGGCTGTGAAATTTGCCCTTCTCTGGGAAATTCTGGAACAACAGAGTCTTGAATCCACAGGAATTACAAAGTGAAGCTTCCAGGATCACCTTCCATGCATTCCCAAGTCCTATGAAAATGAAGGGTGGGAGGAGGAAGGACAAGAGTTTCCCTGTATGTGTCTGGGTGGCCTGGCAGAAAGCTCACAGCACAATATTGCCCCCTTCCACAAATCCCAGAGTGACAGTGATATTTAGTAATAATACATAAATACAGATGAAGGATGTGTTCAGGAGTACCTGTGTGGAATGAGGGGCAGGAGAGAGAGAGAGAGAGAGAGAGAGAGATTGAAAGAGAGAGAGAAAGAGAGAGGCAGTGGTGGACAAGCTCCAGGAGGCTTCATGGCCAGAGAGACACAATCAGAGGTTTCTGCCTGTACTGTCCCATCAAAGGCCTCTTTGACCCTGAGGATTTGGGCAGGCATGGACAACACCTGAGAGCAAAGTTAGTCAGGCAGCTACAGTTCCCAGGCCCAGAGGGTGGGGTCAAGAGAGACTCTCTGGGCTTTTGGGACAACTCCCATTATGGCAGGAGGGGTCCAGGTAGGGACAGCTCTGTGCTTCTCCTCCAAGCCTATTGAAGGGGGAGGGCTCCACGTGCTGACCACTGACAACTGGAAGGCCTGGTCTATATGAGCTCTGTTGATTAGGGTGGCCTGGGTGGTTAGTGTGGAAGCTGTGGGGCTGGGAGCCAGCAAGAGACAATGGGGCTCAGAGGGGAGGGCATTTGCAAGAGGAGGCTTCTGCCTCAGCAGCTCGAGTACCATAACAGACACCATAAGGCAAGGGGCTTACACAAGGGACACTTATTTCTCACGATTCAGAGTGCCAGCATGGTGGGGATCTGGGGAGGGCCCTCTTCCTGTCTGGAAGATGGCCGCTTTCTTCCTGGGTCCTGCTACAGAGGAGAGAGAGGTCTGGTCCCTTTCTCTCCTAAGCACCAATCCCATCCTGAGGGATCCACCTTTCTGCCTTCATCTAAACCTTATCACCTCCCAAGGCCCCACCTCCTAACTATCCCACTATCTCTTCAACATATTGATTTGGAGGACACAAACAGGCACTCCATGGCAGTCTTGGCTTGCAGGGTGCAGGCTAGTGGTAGGGGCAAAGTGGGAAGGTGGGGCTGGTGGAAGTACGTGAGGGTCAGTGGGTAAAATGTGGGACCTTTGATGTTAAGACCACATTGGCAGGTGTCTGAGGTGGCTGCAGCAGGGGTAAGTGTGGGAGACCATGGCACAGAGAACATCATTTGGTGAGAAGCTGAAAGTGGCGCTTGCTGTCTGGTCGATGCAGAGCCGCCCTCTACCTCCTCCAGGGTTGAAACCAGGAGAGGTTCTGCCCAGGGATGGTAGTGACAAGAAAGTGGAAGGGGCAGTAACCCACTTCAAGCACCAATGGTAGTGTCATGGGGAACACACAAGAGAGATGAATAGGGCAGGAGGGCTCCTGGGGAAGCTCAGTCAAGGTGGGCATATCCAATAATACAGCAGGAGGGGCAGCAGCCCAGAGGGGCCAGGGGCAATTGATCAGGCAGAGAGAGCTACCCAAGTGACCCTGTCTGTGAACCACCTCCCAAGCCTCACTGGGGACACCCACCTGTCTGGGAACAAAGAAAGGCAGTACAACCTTTCCCATAAGTTGCCATTATTCCCTTAGCAGAACCCCTTGCTAATCTGTCACTAAAGCTCAGAGGGCATTTTTGTGCCTGTGGGGTCTGTTATGGGGAGCAGGGGGCAGCCCCAAATGGCCAGAACTGGAGAGCGATTGATTCTGCTTCCCAACCACAGGCACACAAAACACATTTGGCCTCCTGAGTATGAAGACATCTGTAGACCTGTGTGCGGCTTTTGAGCTTCCAAATGGTGTAGGCTTTCTCCCAAAAGATGGTAAAATATAATAGGAAGTTTTCCCAACAACACCGTCCCTGTCCCACATGCCCATCCCATTAGATGGCTGACCCATATGGGAAAGGAAAGATTGAAGGGTGACAATATTATCTCTGTAAAATCTGAAGCCAGTTATTCAGGCATACCCATGTGCTTCATTGTGCTTCCAGTCTTCAGTCAGCATCAGGCCTTATCACCCTGGCAGGTCTCACAAAGGGAATGGAATGTGACACCCAGAGCATCCGTGCTCTATCTAATCGGGCCTCCGTGCTGTGGCTGCAGGATCAGGAGCTGCATGTCTTTGCCCTCTGTGGCTCTTGAAACTAGCCTATGTGACACCAGGGAGAGCCAGCAAATGGGATTACAGGCAGGTGTATCTCTTTTACAGCAGCCCAATCCTCTCATCGCCTCTTTCCTCTCCCATAACCCTTGCTTTTTCCTTTTGGGCTTGACATGTGGTCCCCAAGACCTCCTTTATGATAATCGAGAGATAGGGGTAGGAGAGCACAAGCTGATTGGGCAGGGAGATGCCAAACCAGGCCCCTTCTACCTGTGTCCTTCAGAAAACATGGAAGAAACGTGTGGCTGTGCCTTAGCTGCTGTGAAATAGAACTCAGGCCAATTTAATGTCATCCTTGTGGTGTCCCTTCTCAGAGGTGAGTTGATGCCACCATCCTCTGCATTCCTTGATGTGTTACACTTTCTCAGGATGTCATTCGCTTATTCACCAAACATGAATAAGCACCTGCTATGTTCCAGACACAATGCTAGCTGCTGGGGTGGGGAGTGAGCAATACAAACAAGTGTTTTTGGGTGTCAGGGACATGAGTCAGAGGGTAGGTAAGACAACAGATGTTTGTGAAAAATATACTTGTCTAAATGTTTACCTGCATGTGTTCACTTTAAACTTTTTTCTTTCACCCTATTCCAAGCTTTTTTTTTTTTTATTTTTTTTGTTTCAAGGATTTTGGTGTGATATAAATCAGAATTACCCTGAAGTTATCAGGTTTGCTAGACTCTATAAAAGAAAAAGCTAGGTGGGAATGGGGTGCAGGAAGAGCGCTTTTGAGAAGCTCTGATCTAAAACTATATCCAGAATGACCATTTCATACCACCTCCATCAGTGTAGTTAGTATAGGTCTTGGGGTGAGGTTTTGAAGCTGCATTAATACAATATCCTGGTTCTCCTAAATTTTTGCCCAGTGACCAGGAACAATTACTACAGTGCTGTGTGCCTAATAGTGATTTTCTTTTACCCTAATTTCTCTCACTTATTAATATTTTTTTTCTGTAGGAAAACACTCATTGCTCACATTTGTCTATTTATTCGAATTTGTTTTTTGTTATATCCGTTGGAACTCAGAGACATGTCACTCTATGGATGACCATCCAATATTGACATTGTTTATATTTTTTTGAAATCACTCCAAATTTGATCAATGGGAGTCCTTTTCATCTCCTTGATAGTTACTTTTTGAAATTCTCAGAGTCACCCGGACACCTGAGGGCTTCCTTACAACAAGGACTGCTGGTCCATGGAGAGCTGATGTACTACATAAACACCAAAATCAAAAGATAAACATTGATGAGTACAATGTCAGTAATGACTACAATTTATTGTGTGCCTCAGGCAGTGTGCCAAGCACTGTGGACACATTTTTTAAATGAAATCATCAGTATAAACCTAAAGTTTTATTTTCACTATCTAGATTTTTCATATGAGGAAACTGAGTCAGAACTGCAGGACCTCAACTGGGTTCACTCAGTTGACAAGACCGTCCAGAGAGGAAGGCCTGTTCCTTCCTTGCCAGTGCATGCTCAGACTTGGATTGGCAGCCATGAGAGTGATGCTTTGCTTACACGCTTCCTTTAAATGGCTCTCTCTATTCTTAGAGCCTGATAAAAAAGGACCTTTGCGTGTATGCACTGGCACATGCTACCACCCCATTCTCAGTGGAGTTTTGGGAGCTAAATATAACCCTATGTTTTACTTTGTATACAGAAAAAGAGGAAATGTGCTTTTTATTTTGCCACATTTACTATTTTAAAAACCTAAATTATGTCCCGCGTGCATCCTTAAAATGTCTTTGGAGGTGTCCTTGAGGGAAAAGACATAATGCAGATTTCACCAAGGGTCCCTTCATTATTTAATACTGATCTTTAGGAAATAACTCTTGGATATAAGATATGGTGAACAGAGTGAAGGAAAACCTTACCCAACACACATAGCCAAGGGTTGGACTTGCAAGAAAGTGCCCAGGTACAGATCACTAGGGATCAGATGAGGAAAGCTAACTTTTCATCAGCCTGGGAATTCACACCTCAGGCCAGAGGAGAAAGAAACTTTACCAGGCCTCTGTATGGCCTGTCCCCTGAGCAAGGAGAGACGAGTTATACCATAGCCACAGACCACCAGTGAGCCTGGGCTCTGTGGTCCCGAGATGTAGGCAAGAGAACACAGTCTAGCTCAGCTTCTATGTTTCCCTGGATGCAATGGAGCAGTCCTCTGAGGAAGGAGGTAGATTTTTGTGGTAATCTTTCCTCTAAGTAAGCTCCTTAAGTGAGTCAATGCCCTGAGACAATGTGGGGAGGGTTTCCTTTGTTTTCAAGGCTCCCTGGTAAGAGACAATCGGGCTTGTGGATTCAAAGTTGTTCCCTGCTCTTCTTTGTCACCAAAATAGTGGAAAATGTAAAATTATGTAAAAAATATCCCACAAATAATAAAGTAAAAATAAGAAGACACAAATTGCCCACAGCACACTAGAAGCTGAGAACAGGAGTGAGGGACCATGGAGACCAAAGGGTATTTCCAGGGATCAAAGAGCAGGATAGTGGCAGGAGGATCCATATGGTGAAATAGTTTCTGCCTAGCTGGGTGATGTCGGAGGGCAGGGCTGCAGAGAGGATCCTCTTTGGGCACTCTCTCCTCAGGCTGCCGTGGTATGTTCTTGTTGGGATCTCTCCCATCGCATCCACCTGGCCTGTCACCAAGCAGCACTTGCAGATGTGAGTGAAGTCATCTGGGAGGCAGACCAGGGGCAGGAAGAACACAGGAAGTAGGTGGTAGAAATATGTGGTAAGAATGGTGAAAACGTGAATGTATCAGATGAACTGATCGCAGCAGTAACAACCCAGGAATAAACTCATTTGAAAAGGCAAAGGCTTAATGTGGAGAAAGCCCAGTCTCTCTGAGGATATAAATACAGTCTGAGTGAGGGAAACATACACTGAATGGCACATAGATTAATAGTCCTGGGCTTCATAGGTTTAGTATAAGTTAAAGCAAAATTTTATCTCAATCATTAAAACTGGCTCCTTTGATTCAAAAGCTTCTCTGGAAAACTAAGTAGACATGAAAAACCACAAAGATTTTAAGTGAGATAATCAAGGGCAGAGATAGTTAATCAGATAGTAAACCATAATACGAAGCTACAATCACTTAAAAGTGTAGATAACTGCAGGAACCATAAAAGTGCAGAGGTCACGCCAGAAAGTATCAACATTTGTGTTATAAGAGAAATTCTAGGGAGTTGATCGAAAAAAAAAAAAAAAAGAACAAAGAAGACAGAACAAAGCATGACTATGTTTATTGGCTCTAAGGTAAAAGGGGCATTTTTAGAAACTACGTGGGAAAATTCATAAAATATTTTGAATTGACATTGAGACTATAAGACCCCAGCAGAAATAAAGATGAAAAACAAAGTAGGGTAGTTATAAAACATTTGTATAGATATACTCCCCGTATGTAATAATGTCTTAGAAATAATAATTATATCAGTCGAATAATGGACACAAAGAAGGCACAAACATACATCTTGTCCTTCTTTTTCCTAGTCACCATTGATCAACCATCCTAGTCTCTGCAGCCCAGAAAATGGCTTGTGGCTCAGTGCTCCCCAGCCTCAAGCTAGCTGCCTCGAAAATAGCCACCTCTCTTTGACTTTTTATGAGAATTCTATCACTATCTGGGTCAACTGTTTTTAGACCAGAAAACTACTCATTATATTTTCTGTAAGATGGATCTGCTAACAATATTTTTTCTCTGTTTTTGTTATCTGGACTGTCTTTATTTCCTTTATTTGCATATAGCTTTTCTGGGTATAGGATTCTTGATTGATGGGTCTATTCTTCCTCTGAGCAGTGAACAAAATTCTAAAAGGAGTCTTTCAATGGATAAGTGGATGCAAAATAAAATGTGGTACACATATGCAATGGAATACTACTCAGCTGTAATAAAAGACAAAATGCTGCCATTTACGACAGCATGGATAGAGCTTGAGAATACCATGCCAAGCAAAATAAAGCAGACAGAAAAAGTTGAGAAATATATAATTTCACTTATATATGAGATAAAAATCAAAAGCAATAAACAAACAAGACAGACAAACACTCATAGACACAGACAACAGTATAGTGTTTACCAAAGGGGAAGCACTGTGAGGGGAGGCAGAAAAGAATAAATGGATTATGTATATGGTGATAGAAGGAGACACGACTTTGAGTGGTGGATACATATTGTAATATACAGATGATATATATAGAATTGTATTCTTGAAACTTATATAATCTTATTAACCAATGTCATCTCAATAAATTTAAATTTAAAAAAAATCCAAGCTGATGACAGAATGGACTGGACTGAAGAGATTGGGAGCAAATGGACTTGTGGGCAGAAGTCTGTGTGGTGGGTGGTCCCAAAGGGGACAAACCAAGGATCAAAGATGACACATGAGAGAGACACACCAGGCTGATCCTAAAACAGGCTGAGATAGTGCTCTACGATAGGATTAATGGGAATAAAAGTCAAATGCCGAGTGTGTGAAATGAAACATTACTCTGAGTAGAAGGAAAAGAGTAGCTCAGTACTGGCTATGGCATAACACACAATCACAAGAACCTGATACTTTATATCTAATTTAGATATCTTAGGAGGACAGTCCATCTATCAAACTTCAGTGCTGTTAGAACTGAAGATGTCTTCTCCGCCTTCTATAAATGCACCTGGCAAAATAGTTCAGGGGTAAAAAATAGCCTGAATTCTATTTGCCATGCCAAGTGTCCTGCTCTTAGCTATCCTATGGAAAACAGAGAGCTCTACTTAAATATATTTGGTGCAGGGGACATTATTTTATTTATCACAAAAGTGCTTATACTTGAGTTGCAACCCTAAAAATCAGAGACCCCAGAAGATCATATGTGAAGGCCACTCATAATCAATTGAACAAGCAGGAATATTTGAGGAAATCTGATAATACATTCCATTCATGTGAAAGTAGGGTTATTAGAAGACTTCTGTTTGTTTTGACAAGAATTGGGACCATACAATACATCAGGGCAATGTAATCTAGAAAAATGAGGTCACACATGCAAAAGTTCAGAACCCACCTGTTCCTCAGCTACTGCTTTTCAGTAATGAGCTACCCTTTAGAGGCTGTGTTTCAAATAATACCAAGAATGGGGTTGTTCTGTTTCTATAGGTGACATGACAATTATAGGTCTGGAGGGAGATGAGCCTGTTGCTTCGCTTATAACTACATCGTGGAGCTTCATCTCACATACAGAAATTCACTTCAAAGACTCATCTGAGTGAGGCAGGCCCCAGGTGAGAGCGGCAGACTGAGCAGCATGCCAGTGGTGGCCTCCTTCTCCCACCCACCAGGGCTCCATCTTGCAGACCTCACAATGTGCGTGCAGAGAACAGCATGAGGAGGCTTCTCGCACTTCAGTGCCAGGCTTGTGCCCTGTAAAGAAGAGGAGATGACAATGTCAGGAGGATGCAGCATCTGCCCAGCTGTCCAACCTGGCTGTGCCAGGTGCTAGGCAGGTCGGGTGTGCTGTGCTGGGCTCTCGTGCCTGTCACATCTCTATTGTCACAAGGCTGTAAGATCCTGGACTTTGAAGATCTGAGCTCCTCCAAAATGGCACCATGACACCTGCAGGTGTGTGATCTCTGGAAAGCTGGGGTCTGTGGCATTCTCCTACGATTGTCAGGATCATCTCCTTGGACCTCAGCAAATCCTGGCGGTGGTGGCCCCTTTCACAGTGTGTCTCCTTCACTGCCTGGGGCAGCAGCACAGCCTTTGGTCAGCTCCCATTTAGAGTCCACCAGGGACAGCGAGGCAGCAGGTGCACAGTGGGCACGATGGCGCCACCTCCTTCTGCACAGGCCAACAAGAGAGTTTAATGAGATACTACATGGAAGTGCCCCAGTCCTGCCTGGCACACAGGGCATGTTCCACCGGCCATCACTTCTGTCCCTGTTCAGCAAGGCCTTACATTCTGCCCCTATGATCTACTCTCTCCTCCAGATGGTGTTTGAACAAACCCGAGAGTCATCCTGACTCTGATACCTGAGGAATCAGCCTCAAAGCAGCTGGACAGCAGTGGTTAGCTGTCACTCTCGGGAACAGAGCCCATGTCTGTGTGTCTTTTCGTATTGCCCCAAGTCCACTCAGCCTAACCTCTGCAAAGTGGCCCTGGACCTTCTGTGGGCAGCAGCAGTCACCACATCACTGAGTACTTTCCCTCTGGCTTCTGTAGCTCCTTCTTCAAGGACCCAAGTCACTAATTACCCTGCATCCAAATGCAGGGTGCTGAAGTTGGAGGCCAGACTTGGGCCTCTGGTTGCCAGCATGCCACTCTCATCATCTCCAGCTCCCCTCAAGGTAGGCCTGCCCCTCAGCTGGGGCTGGTGGGCCTGGCCCTTGTTGATGGGGTCTCTGGTCCTGCCAGGCCAGGTCTTTTCTGCAATGCCGAGTTGGGCAGGGCAGGTCTCAGGGCCATCTCAGTTGTCGAATTACAGTTCTGGGTGGGGAGACAGTGCCTCTCCAGGATCCCTGCCTCCCCTGCTTCAGGCGTGGGGTGTTGCACCTCCAGGTGATGACCTGCACCGTCTCTGTTGGGAGGTCATGTGCTGCCTGCTGCTGGTCATCGTCCTGCTCTATTTTAGCTTGTGGAAGGAAGTGAAGACGTCTTGGAATGTTGTGTAGATCACAGCCACCATGCCGCACATAGTCCTCTGTCCTGCTCCTGCAAGGATTCACTCTTCCTGGAGCCATCAACAGCATCTAAGGGTACCTGAGTGTTGAGTTCCATTGGTTCTGCAAGACCTCCGAAGCTGACCCTCGATGGTAGAGCACTTCTGCTGCCTACATAACAGAAGGATCCAAATCTCATCAGATCAAAAATGAAGTCCTAAATACATACATACATACATACATACATACATACATACATACATGCATACATACAAACAGCAATGAAGTCCAGACTCTGGCTTCAGATTGCTTCAACAAAGAAAGAGATTGTTTCATGTTAAAAACTTACCCCTGGGCCCCCTGTCCACTCACTGAACTAACCACAGCCCCTTTGTAAAATAATAATTATCTTAAATTGGATTTTTATTTAATCTATCATTTACTTGAAATGGTCTTAAATGAAGTTTGCTTGTGCCTGGATGGTAGTCATGGGTTATACTCTGATTGATAGATTCTAGTTTCATTTCACAGAGCCTAGACAGTAGAGACTGTTGGATTTCTGCTTCATGAAGTTAAGTACAATTTATTGGCCCCAAAACCAATCATTTAAAAAATCTTACATATTTGAAAATAATGTGTATCCTGTCTTTACTGCTGTAAAATACTATTCTTGTTTTTTTTCTTTCTTTCCCCAATTAGGCAAACTTTCTTATAAAGTCATTTAACATTCTTTATGTTGATTTACTTTTTGCATACCCCAAACAGTTGTTATTTGTAATGGTTTGAATGACATCTAATAGGATTGTAAATGTGACAAATTGGCATTTTCTGTGACTCATCTTAAATATTAAATCTGTTATGTGTACATGGCTTCCAATACTAACACATTGTATTTGCTAAGTTAATATTATACATTGTTATTTGCCAAATTTTCATATTATTCTTCATTTACAATGTTATTTTGTATTTGTTCTGTTTAAAATTAAAATTTTTATGACCTATCTAAACATTGTTGCGTAAAGAATATAGGATCAGTCTGCTGTTTTGATGAAATTCAAGTTCATAGGGCAGTCTTCAAAATTTTATTTTATATTCAGTATTTAATTTATCTACCCATAAATATGAGTATTAGTTGCAGCATAATTCATAGTCATAATTTTCATCCTAGTAACCTTATACTATTAAATAATTCTTTCAAAGCCTCATTCTTATGCATTATTTTTTCTGTTTATTCCATGTCGACTGCCGCCTAAAAGATCTAGAGACATACATTAGTACACATTAAAAATATATATCTTGATATGCACAAATTATCCAGTTAAACTCAAAAGAAATATCAATACATAATTTGATCTACGTAGAAAAAAAGGATATGTGAGAAGACTTATTTATAACAAGAAAATTCTTTAAATTAATTAAAAAGCTATCCACAAAGAAAAGCTCAGGGTTGAATGCCTTAACTGGTAAATTCTGCCTAACATATGGTGAATAATTAACACAAAATCATCCCAAAATCTTTCAAAAATAAAAGTTGGAACTTCCCTAATTATTTGATGAGGCCTGTATTACCCTGATCTGAATATCGGAAACATTATGAGAAAATAAAATAACAGATCATAATCTCTCCTGAATATAGGCACACAAATTCTCACAAAATACTAGCAAACCAAAACCCAAGAAAAATAATAAAAGTTATTATACACCATGTCCAATTGGGATTATTTCACAATGGCAGCATATGTGTACGTTAAAAAAAAAAAAATCGATCAACTCCCTGATGGAAAAGAAATACAACTGTTCTTTGTTGCAGATGACATAATCCTGTATAAATATTTGTGAGGAATTCACTAAAAATCCACTAGAACTAATGAATAAGTTACAAAAGTCACAGGATATTAAATCAAAATACAAGATTGAATTATACTATTACATAGTAATAATAAATGATGTGAAAATAGCATCAAATTAAGAAACATTTAGACATTTAAGCTGTTCTAATCTTCTACCCTGACAGCTTTTTGAAATCATAAATTAAATAAATGCAAAATATTTGAATTAATGTAGGACATCAAAAATTAATTATTAATATCAATATGGGTAAGATCAAAATACATCACAAATTGATCTACAAATTTAATGCAGTTTTTTAAATTACCAAAAGATTTTTTAGAAAAACTGACCAGTTTATTTTAAATTGATTATGTAAATTTAAACCAAACTGCATGTGCAGTGTAATTTTTAAAAAGAAAAACAATATGGTATATATCAAACTATCGCATATATCAAATCTTACTTCAATGGTATTATAATTAAGACTGTGTGATACTAGTATGAGTATTGATCCATGTAGACCAATCAGGGAGATTTCAGGGCTAGTAATAAACACTTTATTAAAATTGATTTTGACAGAGGTGTTAAGAAGTTCAACTTAAAAATAACTATCCTTTCAACAAATGGTGATGTGAATATTGAATATATATATGCAAAATGATGAAGTTGGTCCCCTAACTCAAATAATACAAAAACACTCAAAACGGATGACACACTTAAATGTAAAAGCTAAAAATATAAATTTATCGAGAAACATTGGAATAATTTTTGTGACTTTTGATTAAGCAATGGTTTCTTGGATTACACCAAAAACAGTATCAACAATTAAAAAAAGAGAGATAAATTGCACTTTAAATTTAAAACTTATGTTCTTCAAATGGTAGCAGAAGGAAATGAAAACACAAGTAGCTTAATGAAAAAAATATTTCCAATTATATATTTATTTTGAATTATATATCTACAATACATAAAGAACACTTAGAAGTTAATAAAAAATGATCCATTTTGAAAAAATGGACAGGCACCTGAATAGACATTCTCCAAAGAAGGCAAAGAAGTTGCCAATAAGTATGTAAAATGTGCTCAATATTCTTTGTTATTACGGAGATGAAGAGGATTACATAAAAGAGATAATAATGAGTATTGACAACAATGTAGAGAATATAAAGCCCACATACATTGCAGGTGGAATTGTAAAAATGTGCAGCTTCTTTGTAAGAAAAAAAAACATGGTATTTTTTTTTTTGAATATTATACATGGAGATACACTATGACCCAAAAATTGCACACCCAGGTGTCTACACCTCCAAGGACATATGGCCACTCAAAACCCATAGGTGAATGCTCATGGTAATACTGTTTATAATAGCCAAAAGTGAATAAACCTAAATACTCATGACATAGTGAAAATAAAAATAATAGGTGTATATTCACATTATCGAATATTATTCACTAATGAAGAGGAATGAAGAAATGGTGCATTGTACAAGGAATGGACCTCAAAATAAGAAGCTAAAGTAAAGAAATTACAATCACAGGAGAGAAGATCAGCTCCAAGAAAGGCCCTAAAGTCGTGCCTGCACATGGGTAAAGAACCAACTCTAGATAACTTTTCTTTACCATCACAGTAAAATATGCCCACGAAGGGGAGATTCAAGATGCTCAGGAGACATGCAAGGCATAAAGTAGCATATAGGTACCCTGCTCAGAAGCAGTGTAGGACCTGCTTCAACATGCTTTGGGAAGGGAAAGGAGAAAGGGGAGGGTGGCCTTTAATCCCAAAGGCCCATAAAACTGCTGGACCTGTGAACCTCGGGAGTCACATCTTTATCCTCCCTTGGTGCATCAAGCTTTCGCTTTAATAAATCTTTCTCTCTGCAAAACCATTTTGCCCACTCTCTTGATTTGTATGCTGAAGATCCCTACAAGGATCCCTGCACCCATAACAGCACCTCCTAAGAAGCCTCCCCAAGACCCTAGGCCTGACTCTGGGGACTGACTGCCAGTAAGTGGGTACACAGACACTCACTGACCTGTAAAAGAGTGGAGAGCTAGTGGGCACCAGATCGTGGGTTGAACAAGCTCCTCATTACCTTCTCATCCTACTTCCGATTGCCAGAATCTCAAAAGAAGTCAGATTCTAAACTTTACTCATTAATCTTTCCTAACCATTGAAATTCTCACAATTCACTGTTCTGGTGTCAGTGATGACTTCTGTAGCAAACTGTCCAGTGGACACGACAGAATCAAGAAACATCCAGGGCACACTCACTATTGCTTCTTAGACAGCGCTACTGTCTTTAGTCAGCTCTGCCCCACAGCACCATCCATGGAGAAGAGTGTTCTCAGTGTGCTATGCAATACATGGCCACACACCACATGTGAGCCATGGAGTCACACATTAATATTTTCATGCTGAAACTATTCTAGACGACAGGGGCTGAAAAAGACTACGAGATTATTGGGTGATTTAAAAAGTCTCCAATTTACAGGCCAGGAAGTATGCTGCTGCTTGTCCAGAATAAGGCAAGGTCACCTGCAGACACACCTCTGCACACCTCCTGAAGTCCACCTTGGTGCCTCGACTCCTTGGGGCCTGTGGACATGCTTTCATTTTGGCAGGTCGCGAGTCCAGCTGGCCTTTTGATTTTGACAGCAGAGAAAAGTCCCACATCCACTTAAGCACTTTTGAAATTCAAACAGATAATCTAAGCTCAAATGCACACATTTCCTTAAGGTGCACCAAGGAGAATAAGAATGCTGTCTGAGGAACACGGGTGGGAGTCACAATCCCACTCCACGTGTCATCTGGCATCTTCTGCCTGGCGCAGAGTAAACAGACGAGAGTCAGGCTTGTGGACCCGTGAGCATTTTACCCGCCTTCTAAGGGAGTCTCACCCACCTCCCCTTCCCCCGACCCCACAGCCAACCACCATGGGACCGCGGGCAGCAGATAGGGAGCACCCGCCAGACCTATCCGCATGCGGGGCGTCCTTCGCGCCTCTCAGCCCCTCAGCTTTTCTGTCCAGCATGGCTCTGGTCAGTGACCTGAAGCCCTTCTCTGGGCTCCTGCCCTGCCTGCTCCGGCTCCTCCTAGCAGCCGTCTTTCCCGTGGGCGTCTCAGCAGCCTCACGCATCCTGGGCTTGTGTGTGTGAGCTCCCATGCCCTGCCTGTCCCTCCTCCTCCTCCTCCTCCTGCTCCTCCTCCTCCTTCCTCCTGCTCCTCCTCCTCCTTCTTCTTTTTCCTCTTCTTCCTCTTCTCCTTCCTCCTCTTCCTCCTCTTCCTCCTCCTCCTCCTCCTCCTCTTTCTTCTTCTTCTTCTTCTTCTTCTTCTTCTTCTTCTTCTTCTTCTTCTTCTTCTTCTTTCTTCTTTCTTCTTCTTTCTTCTTCTTCTTCCCTCCTTTCCTTCTTTCCACTGTAAGAGGATCTGGGAGGCACCAGTCCTCACCTGAGAGGTGCCTTGTTCCCACCAGTGGAAGGAGGCCTGGTTCCCAGGAGTTACTCTCTGCTGTCACATTCACACTGGGGCACTCCCGCGGCCTGGTCACAGCCCCCAGGGCCTCAGAGTTCTTCTTGGCCACTGGTGCCTCTTCTTCATTTTCATTTCATATTTTACTCTTTTACTTTATTTTTCTGCAGCGGTCTTCAGAACCAGCCCTATGAAGGATATTTAAGGAAATTCTGGGACAGGAGAGGCAGGGAACAGGATTTAAAAAAAATAAATAACTAAATAGAACATCTTGGCAGGAAAGAGGACAATCTATAAGGTTGGATTCCGTTAAATGGGGCAATGACAGAACCTACCTCATTATTAAATTAGACTTTGCAGTAAGGAGCACAAGGGCAGACATTAGCAATTGCTATGGCTGTTGCACAACCATATGGCTTCTCTACTTGTAAGGTGTCATGATCTGTTTTGTCACTTGGAATAGAAGGGAATTGTGCAAAGTAGAAGCTCAAGTTTCACTAGCATTGGACACATTGTTTGCAAAATGCTGCATAGCGGCTTCATCAAACCAACAGAACCATTCGGTTTGACTCCAAGAGTGGATAAATTTTAAATTTAAACATTATAAGTTGTTGCAGATATGAATAAATCAAAAGATTGGACATGGAAATCTGGATGTTGAAAAATTTGTAAACTCAGAGTGTACGTCCTGATGGCAACAAACTGGTGGAGTCAGCGGTGGTCGCCCTTTAGAAGCCCAGGTTCTGTAGGCATCTTGGTCCAGTGTTGCTCATTGCTTTTTATGATCTGTCTGGTCCGTGGAGGCCAGCTGGTTAGAGTGTGGCGGGGAATGAATGGGGAATTGATGGGGATGGTGTTTAAGCTGTCTCAGTGACCGAGGAGTGGGGTGGACAGGGGTGATAGGAACGACAAGCAATTGTCCAGTATCCTTTGGGACTCTCCAATGACACTAGATAGTCATGTGAGTGAAAAGCTTGTTTATAATGATCAGAGCCTTTAGTCTAATTCCAATTTCATAACAAAATAAATTCCTTTTTGGAGGAAACAGTTTTATTATTGTATTAGGCTAGGTTACGCCTCAGTTACAAATAAGCCCAAACCTTAGTGATTGAATGTAACAGATGTTTGTTTTCCATCATGCTTCATGGGGAGTGGTGGGGATCCAGGCCATTGGAGGTCCCATCACATGGAGCAGTTTTGCATCAACATTAAATGCCTGAGCCCTGAAGTGACAGACTTTGCTTATACACATTTCATTGGCTGGGGCAAGTCACACGCTACCTCTAACTTCAAGGGAGTTAGAAAGTTCAATTTTACTAGTGTCTAGGAAAAGGAGAACTGGGAATATTGGTGAGCAGTATGATGACTACCATAAATGTGTCCCAAATTTTCCCAGAATGCAATGAAATTGACTTGTTCAGAATCTAAGAGTTATTAACCAGTTCAGAGCAACTGGTCACCCAGAATTGTGTTGATTTTGGTATTTGAGATGTTAAGACAATGTCTGTGCTGTCACAATCATGGGTATTTTATATAAAGGTGGAAATGTCTGGTTACATTTCTTTTAGTGTTAGTTATGTCTCATTTACATTTAGAAGTACATAATATGGACTTATTTCTCATATTATAGTTAGGACATTATATTATTTTTTTGAAATTTTGAGTATTGGTAGGTTTTTGATCTATGAATTTCATGCCATTTAGAATTGTAAACAGGGCATTATAAAACATGTATTCCTGATAGCGTAGGCAATTGAATGTGCAGGTGATTATCTCCAAGCAACAGACCACAATTCTAAGTTCTTTTAATTTTTACTTTCTGTGAGGTCAACTTTGGAGAAAACTTGGTAAGAGGTCATTTGGTAAAGAGGATGTGTGTGATTACTTTAGGTAAGAATAATAAAATTTAGAAGACATCTTACATATCTGTCACATTATTTCCTCTAATTATCTCTGTGCTTAAAGCATTCTATAAAAAAGCCCCTCCCCCAAACCTGTATCCCAATCCTTCCTCTGCCCCCTCTCCCCCCACAAATGTTTTTTACCTTCACCTGATGTGTGGTTTGTCCCCTAGCTCCTTTCTTCTCACTGCTCGGGCCCTGTTTCTTTACCTAGGGGTTTTCTGTCTGCTACCTTTGCCTGAGTGTGGTTCCACACTATGCCCATTGACCGTCATTCTCACTTTTCTTTCTGATCTTTTGGAGGATTCTCACCACATTGCTTAGATCCCATCTCTCAAATCTGGCCTGCCCTTCCACGCCCAGTGCCACTGGGTTTGCATCACCCTCCAGGATATCTCCTTGTGTGATGGTGCTGCACTGTCTTTATCTGTCCCTGACACCTCAGCCAATGGACTTCCTAAGGCTCAAGGCAGATGATCCTGTCACCTTCTTGCTTCCAAACATTCCTTTGCTTTGTCATCACAGGATACTTGATCTGGTCTGCATGGTGCAGGTGCAGATTGCTCACTTCTTGCTGTGGGTTAGAAATTGAGCTACATAACACCCCGGGGTGGTTCGGTGGTTTGCCTGAGCCCAGAGCAGTTCCCAAAGAGACAGATCCTCCTGGCCTTGATGGTACCTCAAGTTGGCCCATCAGCTGAGATTATCTGGGGCTTTACTAGTTTCATCTCACATGCACAAAGTTCACATTGTGGTTGGAATGTTATAATATGGGAGATCCTTACTATCTGGACAAAGTTGGTACACCATTGCCAAGAATGGCCGATTAAAATCAAAACACTTTTCTGAACAATGCACTATGAAGCACACACCATTGGCTATGAGTGCTGTCTTGTAGACCCTCTAAGGTGATGGGAATGTTCTAGCACTGTGCTGTTGTCTTTGGGGCCACCAGCCACAGGTGGCCACCGAGCACCTGCAGTGTGGTTCATGAGACTGAGAAATAGAATCATTATTGTAAATGAATTGAAATTTAAATAGCTCTATTTGGCCAATGGCTATTGTGTTGAACAACACAGCTTTAGAACTATCTTTGAGGTTACAGGAAGTAAAGAAAAACAAGAAGTGAAACAGCACCTATAGTAAACAGCAAGACTCTTCCAGAAGGGGCGACTTCCCCTGGACCTGGCTGACGAGGTAACCTGATGAGATCAGAATTGCCTGTTGGAAAGGACTGAGTTTTGTCAGTTGGGGAATATTTTTAAATTAATTAATTAATTATTTTAGGTGAGGCAACCCTTGGTTGATCTTACAGATTGCAAGGACCTTGTCAGCTTACAATCTCTTATTTTTTATTTATTTTTCACTCCTATAGCACCTGGTCTTCCTAGGTGGTTTCCCATCCAAGTACTAACTGGGGAATTTTGAATATAAACTGGCTATGAGATATTACAGAATTATTGTTAATTTTGTTAAGTATGATAATGGATTGTGAGTGTGTAGGAAAAGATCTTAATTTTTTAGGGCTGCATTAGAGTATCAAGTGGTGACCTGTCATGAAGTCTATGATTTACTTTTAAATACATGAGCAAAAGTAAATCGATGATGCAAATGTGGCATGAGCATGACAGCTTTTAAACCTATCAGTGTAAGAGAATTATGACATATTCTCTCTACTTCTCTGAATATCTATATTTTCATAAGAAAAAGTAAAAAGAAATGGAAAAGAGTGACTGCATATGCAGCATGAGCCAATGTTATAAAAGAGTAAAAAATTTCCACAAAATACTTGATTGAAATTTTGTTTGAAAAAAAAATTAAGAAAGGAAATATATTTTATCTCACATTTAACAAATTTTTGAATGTGTTTGCAACCATCTGCAGGTTTTTAGAATGGGTACATAATGAACAAATGCTGATTTTTTTTTTTTTGCAGAATTTCTTTGAAAAACTACATGATATCAAGATATAGCATCATTCATTTCACATCTGATTGACGATGAGTCCGTAAGTGGGTCCAAAACTATTTAAGCCTCATCTTATTTCTCAAGATCTTTTCAATGTATTGATAGACAATCATACCCTTTGTGTGTGTGTGTGTGGGGGAAACATTTCCATTTTATTTGTATCTCTTTGCATGTAGCTAGTACTCAAGCTAATTAGACCAAGTGGTAAATGAATTATCCCATCATTCACCATGCTGTTCATACATCTGGATGTTTCCGTTGGATAGCACATAGGAAAACAGAAGCCATTTGCGGTATTTGTATTCACTCTATACTTGGAGCCTACCTAAGTTCACTCTTTTCTTTTAATACAAGTTGTAAATTATTTTTTCAACTGTTCCATTTTGAAGCTTCTATTGGTTTGTCAGCATTGACTTTCTTTTCTGCCGACCTCATGTGTCAGTGGCTTCGTGTGGGGATTGTGTGAGATCTGAGCATCACTTCTGTTTACTCGTGAGGTCCTGCATCCTGAGCAAGACCCACAGTTTCACAGCACAACCGACGTACACTGTAGACATCTGAAAGCAGCTGGAGACTGACTGGCCATCGATGCCATGTATAGGGAATGGTGCTTTGGGGTTCAACAGAAAGTGAGCTTTGAGTAGGGACCAATTTTATAAGGAGAAATACTAATACATTTGTTAGTAAGTATTTTATCATAATGAAGATTTTTATCTTTCTAAATGGCTCTGTAACTGTAGGAACTTGGGTGAAATAGCCACAGGTGATATTTTGAGTTCAGCACTTGGAGACTGTTGTGGTGACCATCACTGAATGAAATGTAGGAACCGTTGCTGAGACAGCATCAAAATCTGGCAGTTTAAAGGCTAAAAACCTAGAAGGAAAATTGTCCCTCTCACCACACTTATGTCACTACTTGCCCAGAGTGGTACAGACCTCAGAAGGCTGTGGCCATCCCACTCCCACATCAGAGGCCAATCGCTTGTCTGAGCCTCTGGTACCTCTGAAAGCCTGGCTGTCAGTTGGAGATTCTCATGTGCCCCTCCTTATTTAGTTTAGTCATTTGCTAGAGTGACTCATGTAACTCAGGAGGACACTTTACTTACTATAACTATCAATGACAAAGGATACAACTCAGGAACAGCTGAAGGGAAGAGGTGAGTGGGGCCGGGTATTTGAAAAGGGTTGGGGAGCTTCCATGCCCTCTCTGGGTGTGCCCCCACCCAGCATCTTGATGTGTTCAGCACCAGGAAGGTCTTAAGACCCTATTGTTTAGGGTTTTATGGAGGTTCCATTCCCTGGGCATGATTGATGAAATCATTGGCCATGGGGCATTGAACTCACTCTCCAGCCTGTCTCTTCTCCCAGGAGATCAAGGAGTGGAGATGAAAGTTCTAATTCTCTAATTGCATGATTGGTTCCTCTGGCAACCAGCCTTCATGCTCCCAGAGTCACCTCATGTGCATCAGCTCATGAAAGGCGTGTGTTTGAAAGGCATTTATTCAAAGTAACAGATACAACTCTCTCCCTTGTTACTAAGGAAAGCACAAGGATTTTAGAACTCTGTGCCCAGAACAAGGAGCAGAGACTATCTTCCTCCACTTCCTCCTTCTTATTCTTAATTTATCCCTTATTTCTTTATTAACAAATCATACCACACAAATTAGGTTCCCTTTTCTCTCTGCATGCAGTGGTTACAGAAATTGCATATGTATTTACAGCAGTAACAGCAAATGTTGCTAAAAAAGTATTCTATATCTGGAACAAAAGACTGTAACAATTAGAAATCTAAAGACGAAGAAGGGAAAATGCAACCATGGCGCGACTCTTGGGAGGAGATTCAGGTGTATTTTCTACACGTTTGTTAACAAGCCACATTCGAAGGAAGGGGATGCTATAGCCACAGAAGGGATGATGTAGGAATCCACAGAAAATTAACCCGGTACAAAAGGAGCACAGAGTCCATGCAAACTTACAGGTGCTAAAACCTGAGAACTGAAAAGTCTGCTCCCTGGAAAGACACCACCTGGAGGTGATGCATCCCTGTGGTAGTAGATATTGAGAGAGTCCTCATCTGGGGACTCAACTTATTCTGAGAAATCAGTTATATTCATTATTAAAAAGGGGGTTTTATATTTGAAGCAGATACAACTTAGGGAGGGAAAGGCAGACATTAAGAAAGTATTAACTTCTTGAGAACTCAGAAATTATTTTGGAAGCCAATTGTAAAAAAATAAAATATAAAGTTTAAATGAAAATGTATCTCTAAGAGTGAAACTCAGTTTATGTTGGGATTTAAAATAAAGTACACTGTAAGAGAGTGGTTTTCAAAGTAGGCTTCAGGCCCACTCACTCTAGCCCTTTCATTCTTAAATCTAAATTTAATTCTAATTCTGTTCTGTTTTTTTGTGGTTTCAGAAAACAATCGCTTAAAAAAATAAAAAGGAAATCTGATGAGGTATTTTATGAAAATTAACTCAAAAATATATAGCTTACTCACAAAAATATTTACCTGAGAATTTGCATAATGCATCTGTATTACGTGTCCCTAGTAGAAAGAAGCCTTTTTATGTCTGCTGAGTGACCTGTTCCTTTCTACTTGGCACCTCCCATGACCATGGGTGGCAGAGGGAATCCTGAATACAGCCTAATTCAACACTTTCAGAGAAAATAATACCAAAAGAGAGCAGGGCCAGAAAGGTGAGCTTTAAAGCCTCCCTCCAGTGGCTTTAAAACAGTGGATTTTCTGATTTGGTAACATTTTTCCATGACAGGGCATAGAAATTTGCCTAGTGCCTCCCCCTGCCCCACAATATGGAGTGTAGCATTTATCCTGTCTATCTATGTGTTCTTCCCTGAATCCATCTATTAATCCAGGTTATTGTTAGCCTGATCAGCTTTTTCTCATCAACCTTCATATCCAAGCTCAATTCAACTTTTCGGAGAGACCTTACTTACCACTGTAAAATACACAGTTTTTACAGCCTCTGGTCCCTCTTTGCCACTTGATAAAGTGATGGTGGGGCTTGGCCTTCTGACCTGGTGGAGTGAATATGTGGTGGGTAGCAAGGAGGAAATGCTCAGTGTGGATATCCAGACAGAGAGATCTGTGGGGAGGGGAGGAGGTGTGGACCAGAGCTGGCAGGAGCCTGGCTGAGTGTCTCATGCCATGTGAATAACAGAGAAGGAAAGCTGTTGTTAAATGCTAACTTCATTTACTCATGGAGGAGCTGCACCAGGAGACATGAGATAAGCCTACTGAGGATTTTCCACCAAGGACTCTTTACCTATAGGGACACGGGACCGGGTTCGTGTTCCTGATCTCTCGCTGCCTCAGGGTACCTTGGGGTGAGTGCTGCATCTTGCAGGCCCGAGGTTTGCTCTGGGAAACATTGATGTCTGCATGGTGTGTTTGTGGGAAGAGCCGATGATAAATGTACTCTTAAAAAAATTACACGTGGTTACATACATATATTCTCATTGTAAGTAATTGAAACATATAAAAGCAAACATTCCATCTTCTGTCTCCCCCGAACTCCCTTCCCCAACAGTAATTACTGCTGAAAACTTTCTGCATGTCCATATAGACTGCTCTTTTTGTATTTAGTTATAAACATGAGGACAAATATGCACAGATAGTTGTTTTATTTCCTCCAACATGTTATTATGAAAATTTTCAAACATACAGAAGAATTATAGAATGAAGCCCATTATAACTGCCTACATTCTAGAATTCACATTTGGTTGTGTTTCTTTATCACATTCACTCCATTCATTCATCAATAAATATCTCCCTCCATTCATCCATCAATTCATTCTTTAAAACAAAAGTGTATTTTAATGTAAGTTGTTGATATCAAGACATTTCAGCCCCAAACACATTAGCATTCAGTGTATCACAATGACATGGAGTTTTCATACTGTGCAATGTGAGAATGAACATACTCATTTAACGGACACCACTATCAAGAACATCGTCTTCCCTTCATACCCCTTCCTGGTCAATCCCTGTCTGCACACTCCATGTCCCCTCCCCTCTTCTACTCTTCCTCTTCCTCTTACTTTTTAGCATAGATGAATGTTTCCTGTGCTAGAATTTTATGGAAATGCAATCATACAGCATACAGTTCTTTATGTCTGGCTTCTTTCACTCAGCATGATATTTGAAAGATTCATCCATGTGTGGCCTGTATCAGTAGTTAGTTTTTAAAAACAGTTTTTTTGAGGTATAGTTGACATCTAACAAACTCCAAATATTTAAATTGAGCCACATAAGTTTTGACATATGAAAATACCTGTGAAACTATCTCCATGATCGAGACAGTGAACACAGCCAGCATCCCTCCCGCCTCATTATAATCCCTCCTCCCAGTCCCTTGGGCACCTCCTTCATCCCCAGGCAATACCTGCTCTGCTGTCAATCTGGACTCCTGCTGAGATTTCAGCTAACCACAGTTGGAAGAAATTAATGAAAGTTACAAATTTTGACCAAGTCAGCCTCCTGAATTTCTGCTCTGAATCTGGTCGAATGAGGGCACCAGTGGACTTCCTTTGTCTTTTCCTTGCCAAATTTAGATTGACAGATACATGCACTCGGAGACAGTACTTCCTTGGGTGTTATGTTTTGGTCACTCTGTTTTTCATACAGTCGAGTGTCCTTTTCCTCACAATAAAGTGTTACTTTCTTCTTTTTACCATTTTGTGGCTTGGATTTTGGCTTTCTGCCTGTAGGGGGGCACTGGTTGTACCTTGTGTTGTGTGATTTTGCCAACTGTCAGGTTGGAGGCCAAGGAATTGGTAGATGGCTGACCAGAGATATGGATTGCACCCTACATGTGGTTGATGTCCTAGAGTCGAGTCTTGCCAGCTCTCAGGGATTCATCTAAATCTGACTGTGAAATGTGGAGGCTGTATCGTTTGAGCCTCTTTAGGGACTTCTTTTGTT
>NW_006434839.1:22887209-22888930 GCF_000325575.1 Pteropus alecto
TATACTTCATCTTTTTGTCTCTCTCTTTGCCTCTCACACATGCACACACACACAGAGACACACACAAATTCCAACTAGATCATTAATTTTAAAAGACAACTATTGTAGAAGAAAAAACTATATATATATATATGTGTAGATATATATGTGTGTGTGTGTGTATATATATATATATGTATGTATATATATATATATATACACTTAATCAAAATAAGGAAGAGTTTCTCAAATATGACATAAATCGAAAAGCTACACAGAAAAGACTGATCGATAAATCAGACTTCTTAGAAAACAATAGAAAAGCCAGCTGCAAGGCAAATGCTGCACCAACCTCCAGGTGAAAAAGACAAAAGATAAGCTTGAAATATACACTGGACACTCACATCACAAAAGGTACAGTGTTTTTCACAGAAAACACTGTAAAGCAAATGTGGGCAAATGCTGTGAACACCGAACAGGAACATGAGGGCTCTCGAAGCTACCTAATGACATCACGTCTCTCAGAAAGACTCCTCGTCCTCCGGTGAGGAGCCTGTACCTCACCGCCTCATTATAATCCCTCCTCCCAGTCCCTTGGGCACCTCCTTCATCCCCAGGCAATACCTGCTCTGCTGTCAATCTGGACTCCTGCTGAGATTTCAGCTAACCACAGTTGGAAGAAATTAATGAAAGTTACAAATTTTGACCAAGTCAGCCTCCTGAATTTCTGCTCTGAATCTGGTCGAATGAGGGCACCAGTGGACTTCCTTTGTCTTTTCCTTGCCAAATTTAGATTGACAGATACATGCACTCGGAGACAGTACTTCCTTGGGTGTTATGTTTTGGTCACTCTGTTTTTCATACAGTCGAGTGTCCTTTTCCTCACAATAAAGTGTTACTTTCTTATTTTTACCATTTGGTGTCTTGGAGCTTGGCTTGGAACTAGCAAGAGGGTTCTCTTTTTGGCTTTCTGCCTGTAGGGGGGCACTGGTTGTACCTTGTGTGTTTTTAGGCTGCCAACTGTCAGGTTGGAGGCCAAGGAATTGGTAGATGGCTGACCAGAGATATGGATTGCACCCTACATGTGGTTGATGTCCTAGAGTCTGAAGCTGCCAGCTCTCAGGGATTCATCTAAATCTGACTGTGAAATGTGGAGGCTGTATCGTTTGAGCCTCTTTAGGGACTTCTTTTGTTTCTTGCTAAGCTATAAAGAGGTTTATTGGTTTTGAGTCACATTCAGAAGAGGATACGTTTGAAGATCCTTTGGAGAAAGAAGAGGATTTAATATTTCCAGGAGAATTTACTGGTTGCCATGGCCTACTAATATCTGATATGAAGATACTTGCAAGGATTTTTTAAAGAACTCTAGCCCTAAAACAAATGTCCCATTGGTGCCTATGGGAGGATCAAATTAAAAGACAGAGGAGTATAATGGCTAGCCTAAGAAACACTCTTAACAAAATAAAAGTACATTAGAATAAAAATGATAATCTATTTATACCATTAACCTACCCACCCATATCACACTGTAGTCATGCAATCTTCCAGATGGGCCCCTGGAGCAAATCCTTACCAAGATCACAAATGGCTAGATTACAAATGGCTAGATGCTCTGCTAATGGTTAGCACTCAGCCCAACTGGAGGCTGATATTTAGGGCCAGATGGAAGCTATATTTTGAAGGTTCTTTTCCTAAGACTAGCTGGGCTAAAATGGAACTAAGTGCTCTAGGGAGGCAAATAT
>NW_006434839.1:22890154-22947537 GCF_000325575.1 Pteropus alecto
TATACTTCATCTTTTTGTCTCTCTCTTTGCCTCTCACACATGCACACACACACAGAGACACACACAAATTCCAACTAGATCATTAATTTTAAAAGACAACTATTGTAGAAGAAAAAACTATATATATATATATGTGTAGATATATATGTGTGTGTGTGTGTATATATATATATATGTATGTATATATATATATATATACACTTAATCAAAATAAGGAAGAGTTTCTCAAATATGACATAAATCGAAAAGCTACACAGAAAAGACTGATCGATAAATCAGACTTCTTAGAAAACAATAGAAAAGCCAGCTGCAAGGCAAATGCTGCACCAACCTCCAGGTGAAAAAGACAAAAGATAAGCTTGAAATATACACTGGACACTCACATCACAAAAGGTACAGTGTTTTTCACAGAAAACACTGTAAAGCAAATGTGGGCAAATGCTGTGAACACCAAATAAGAACATGAGAGCTCTTGGGGCTACCTAATGACATCACATCTCCCAGAAAGACAGGGATGCCTGCCTCCCTATTGAGGAACCTGTACCTCAACATTCACCTGGGACATGGGGTGCTGCCTTCCTAGGTACCCAGCTCTACCTCTCCAGCTACCTGGCTTGGGCCCCTGGAGGAGAGACTTCAGAAAACTCGAGTGGCTAGACAGCAGAGCAGAGCATGAGGAGAATGGAAACCACTCCACCACAGTAACAGGTGAGCCACCACCATAGCAGCAGCAGAGATGACATGATGGGTCGAGCACTGCAGGAGGGCCAGTGATAATGGACCACCCAAGACCAGGCGGGCCTGTGTGGCAGAAATGGACCATAGTGGCGAGGGCCAAGGAAATGGTCGGAGGTTGACAGAGAGAAAGATGACAGGATGTGGCGAAGCAAAGGAATGCGATGGGGCACTAAGCGTAATTGGAGAGCAGTGGAAAGAAACAGCGATTCGCAAAAGGTGAGAGAGGGGTGACAAATAGTGCAAAGTAGTGATTGAGAGGAGTGGGGTGAAGACTGACACAAAGCTGGTATCCATTTATTGGCCGGGAATGAGAATGACAGAGTGAAGAAGTGATAGGGAGGAAGGGAGAAGACAGAAGGTTGGGGGATTGACCAGGAACTCAGCCTCCTTATAGAGTGAGGTCGCAGCATGAAAAGAGCAAGCTTTGAACCTAAATTGGACAAAGACGTACAAAGGATGAGGGAGATGGCCAGATAGTGCCAGAGAGAGACAAAAAATGTATCATGTGGAGTGATGAGCTGCTACCAGCCCATGGTTGCTGACTGTGCGATACGTTTGAAGATCCTTTGGAGAAAGAAGAGGATTTAATATTTCCAGGAGAATTTACTGGTTGCCATGGCCTACTAATATCTGATATGAAGATACTTGCAAGGATTTTTTAAAGAACTCTAGCCCTAAAACAAATGTCCCATTGGTGCCTATGGGAGGATCAAATTAAAAGACAGAGGAGTATTATGGCTAGCCTAAGAAACACTCTTAACAAAATAAAAGTACATTAGAATAAAAATGATAATCTATTTATACCATTAACCTACCCACCCATATCACACTGTAGTCATGCAATCTTCCAGATGGGCCCCTGTCAGCCTTGGTCAAGACACCATTGGCCAGGGCGGAGCTGACAGACTTTACCCCAACCCTCTGGACAGGTCCACTTACCACAGGAGAGCAGGGGTGGCTGTTCCAACAAAGCTGCCTGAGAAGCTTGGAGTATAGCTCCTCCTGAAAATGCAGCGGCTGGATTGGTATCTCCAAGCCTTCTTCAGCATCAGCCCCCAGGCCAGAGGAAGGTTCTTTTCCTAAGACTAGCTGGGCTAAAATGGAACTAAGTGCTCTAGGGAGGAAAATATGTAGAAACCTTTGTGGAAGACTCCCACATCCCACACTCCAAAGGCACACAACTCTATGAGTAACAACACAGACTGCCTCCTCAGCTGTTCCTGGGGTTTATAGTCTGGTTCCCGCAGGCCTCTCTGTGGTTTTTCCCTAAGTAGTCTTTCTGCTCTCAACCTGGGTTCCTTTAGGCCTGGTCTTCCTGGCCTGCCTAGGTTCTCTTAATTCAAAAGGAACAATGGCCACCCTGAAAGAGAAAAAGTTTAATATATTGCTTAGAAATTTCACATGAGATTTCTCCAAAGTGTTTTCTTATCTGGATGGGCAGGTCAGACCTTGATGTTCTTTGAATAACTAAAAACAATAGTCCTTGTTTTACCAAATCTCATCTATACGAAAACATCAATGCAGATCCCAGAGTACTACAAAGCCCACCTATCCTGTTACAGATCCCAAAACCTCCTTGTCTACTTCAGGATTATGCTGATACTGTAAAAATTCAGGAAAATTAGAATAAAAAGAATAAGCTTCGTAACTTTTATATCTAGAGAGTATAATGTTCTAAAGTAGCGGTTGGTTAGTTGAAGCCCATAGGCTAAATCCAACCTACCTGTTTTTGAAAACAAAGCTTTATTTATAAAAGTACTTTGTTATTAAAATTATTAACTTAATAATTTTAAACTTTGAATTATTGTTAACATTTAAATATTATAAACATTAGAAAAAGTACTGTCCTGCACTCAGAAAGAGAAAAAACACTTAAATAGTGATTAACTTAGGCCACTGATAATTGGCAAATCTGCCCCAGAATTTTTATTTAAAATGCTTACATCCTTCCTCTGGCCCTTGCAGATGTAAATCTTCTACCAACCAGAACCATCTTCTCCTGGTCTTGAGGACCCTCTTTAGGTGCAAACATCCAAGGAAATAACTTTAGCCCGACATATATGTAATCCCAGTGTGACTGCCATGCGATTCCCACGTGATATATTTATTCAATTACTTTTCAACTTAACCCTTTCTCTCAAAACCAAGTCTTTAACATACTGATTTAAGAATAGCCCGACATATATGTAATCCCAGTGTGACTGCCATGCGATTCCCACGTGATTCTTGCATGAGAGCTGTGTAATTCCCAGGTGACTTTAGTGTGATAACCACAGCCACTGCCTTAAACAAGCTCCCTCATAACAGGCATGGGTGCCACAGCTTCTGCCTTAAAACAAGTTTCTTCTCAACAGATGTGGCTGCTAAAACCTCTGTCATAAAGCAAGTTCCCTCACAAGAGTCTCAGCTGCAGGCCTAAAAGGGTAATAGCTGCAGCTGTCATAAACCAGGGTCCCTCAGGACAGATGTGCCTCATGACTCAGTGCAACAGCAATAGGGAAGCTTCCTCCGCTGTAGCAAAGCAAGTTTGTTGTATTTAGAAAGTAAGAAAAGTATTTGACTGACTCTGAGACTTAAATGATCGATTCCAATTCATATCATGACACAGTATATCTAAACTCTTTAATTTATACTTTTTGGAAATGTCATTTCTGCAGATTCCTAAGGATTTAAATTAAGCAAGTTCCCTCACAAGAGTCTCAGCTGCAGGCCTAAAAGGGTAATAGCTGCAGCTGTCATAAACCAGGGTCCCTCAGGACAGATGTGCCTCATGACTCAGTGCAACAGCAATAGGGAAGCTTCCTCCGCTGTAGCAAAGCAAGTTCTCTAGAGCAGACGCGGCCCCATGCCCAGTGTGGCATCATGATGGCAGCTGTTGCTGCTGCTATAAACCAATTTTTTTTCAGAACAGACACAAACTCATTCCAGGAAAAGCACCAGCCTCTGCTGCTGCTGCTGTCAAATAAGTTCCCTCAGAATATACACAAACTCAGGCCTGATCTGCTGCAGCCACTGATGCTGCTGTAAACCAGAGTCCCACAGAACAGATGCAGCCTCACAGCTTCATTGCAGTGGCCAAATAACTTACGACTTGTTAGATTTATCCTGACTCAAAGATTTTACAAGGGAGAAAGAAAGACATAACATGAAAATATCTCTTAGCTTTTTAAAGAATACTATTGCCAATCATTTTTGTTTATAGTAAAGTGTCATTAACCTTATCCTTACAGCAATTTCTCCTACTCCTTAATCTCAAGAATTTGTAAGTTTATGTGCTTTGAGATGGTATTGGTGCATAAATTTACAGACTTTAACAAAACAATAAACACACCAGATATAAATGTAAAAACACACATGATTTTAGAATAAGATTAAGGGAGATAAATCTTAAGGTCAGTCTAAAATACTTAAGAACATAGATATGCAAGAACATCTGTATGGGGCATAGAGTTTGCTGGAATATATTAATATAATAAAAAAAGGGATGGGTTTAATTACAAAGGGGCATTGGTTAATTCTATAATCATAAATATTGAAGAAATTAGATAGTCATCTAGGTGAAAAATAAACTCCATCTTTTTGTCTCTCTCTTTGCCTCTCACACATGCACACACACACAGAGACACACACAAATTCCAACTAGATCATTAATTTTAAAAGACAACTATTGTAGAAGAAAAAACTATATATATATATTATAGTAGCTTGAATTTACTATGAGCATCCTGTTTTCCAGGCACTATGCTCTTAGCCAGCAAAAGATATTGACCCCCTTTACAAAATATTCCCCATTGTGAAATTGATATACGAGGTCCTCAAATTTTCTTATCATCAACTTTCCCAGTTTGTAGTGGTTTCATGCTTACCAAGGAAATTTTGGATTATAATCTGGCCTCATATGAGGGTCTTCCTAAAGAAAAAAATAAGTGATGACTATATAGAATTCCAGTTTTCCACTTCAAAGGATAGGGATGTCTCATGGGAAATGTAGAAAATGACTTTGATGATGATGTGACTTGTCATTTAAGAATGTCTATAGAAAATGAATGCACTGATTAGTTGGGTCACCAGAACAATAAATTCTTATTTTTAATGAACAAATTGGCACTCTGCTGTCTACCTTGGTTATGTGTGTATTTTTATTATTCATCCCTGGACATTAATGGTGAGTGCTTGGAGCTTCATGGTGCTGAATCAGGTCTAATAGTCCTTCTCACTACCACTTTCATCTACTAAATTAGTTTTCAAAGAGATCAGAAAGGCCATATACTGTATAATTCCAACATTCTAGAAAAGGTAAAACTGTGAAGACAGTGAAAAGATCAGGGGTTAGTGAAAAAGGGAGAGATGAATAGCTGGAACACAGAGGATTTTTAGAGCAGCAAAACTAATCTATATGACACTACAATAATGGATATATGTCATTACACATTAGTAAGAACCACAGAACGTACAGCACCAGGAATAAACCCTAATGTAAAGCATGAACTTTGGGTGATTATGATGTCTCATTGTAGATTCACTGATTGTAACAAATGTACCACTCTGGTGCAAGATGTTGATAGTGAGGGAAGCTATGGGTGCCCACAGGGCAGGGAGTGTACAGAAATTCTCTATATCTTCTGCTCAATTTTGCTATGGATATAAAACTCTTCCAAAAGAGATTTGAAATTTTTGTGCTTAAGAATCTCTAACTTAACAGAGTTTTAAAAATCTACAAAAAAAAAAAATCAGACATGTGACTGCTATGCTTACTGCACTACTAAATGCACATTTAATTCTATCAAAAGCAACACAAGATTGACATCCTTATTCCAATAGTCAAGATGAGGAAATGTGGTTCTAAGTGTTACATATCTTACTCAGAGATCACAAAGTGATAATAGAATTCAAACTTGTCTGTCTGAATCAATAATCTGAGCTTCATTATTAAACTATGCTCTTTGAGTAGAAAGTATACATCTCTGACTTCTCTATGACTTGCCCTACTAACTTTGGGAGACTGCCCTCACTTATGTAGAAAATGTGTTGTGCATTAAATGTTCACGATTTTCACTGTCCAAGAAGGCTTATCTCATTTAGTTCTGATCGCAATCCTAGAATATAATTTTTATTAGCTCAGGTGAAACTGGGACTGGGAAAGATTTAATTATTTGTCCAAGCTTAAGTTTCAAACCATTGTTATATGAAGTCAATGCACCTTTCAAAGTGACATATTTCTTGCAAGACTTGAAAGTTGCCTGAGTTTTCTCATTCATATCTTCACATGCACTTACAAGGTATAAATCATATAAATTGATATAAAATTATACTTTTAAGTTGCCGTTTTTTTTAGTTTTCATAAATTTCACCTCATCATAGGGAAAGGGACAACACGATTTTGCTTGTATAAAATATTCATTAAGTTAAATGCATTGAGTGCCTTCTATCTAACTGGAATTATATCAGTGAAAAATAGATTTCCTAGCCTCATGGAGCTTATATTCAGTGGAAAATTGACATATAATAAAAATATTAGATAATGCTTTGAAGAAAAATAAAGAAGAATAAAATTTAGAGGTTGAAGAGAGTATCATTTCTTTTGGATAGTGTAATCAAAGAAAGCCTTCCTCAACAGATGACATTAAGGCAGCTAAGAGAAAGGCATAATTCTAAAATTTTCAGGTGTAATTAGCTATTATTTTGATATGGGTTAAATGTATATAAACCACTATTGAAGATGTAAACAAGACACTGCATGATTGCTATTTCATGCACAAATATTGATAATCACCTCATTCATAGGACATTTTATGTGAAAGCCAATGGTTAAATTTCATAAAATGTCCACAAATCATTGTTATAAAACACATATGCCTTTATTATAAGAGAATCACTCCTGCCTTAATCAGTGCCTATTATATTTTATTTGACACATAATTACTAAAAGGTTAGTTATCTATCTGAGGCTTCTCCCTGCAATTCAGATGTGAGAGATATTTTGCTAGAGAGAGGCAGATAAGCAATGACCACTGACATATGCCAACCTGAACTCAATAGAAGACAGAATAATAAATAAATACCAATACAGAAAATGTGAAATGATGGCAGGCTAGGTTAGGGCAGTTAAGAGTGAAATAGTAAAGATATTTTAATAATCATTGATAGCATTCAAAATATTTGAGAACATGTAGCTTAAGAAACAATCACAACTTTGAGTCAAGAATAATATGTCCAATCATGGTTAATGTAAATGGTCCAAAGACAGAGGCATGGCATATATTTTAGAATAATTAAAAGCATATATTGTTTAAAATTTATCATCTTTTTTTTTTTTAAAGAACACACTTTTAGGCATCTAGATACACCACTTTGAGAAATAGCATTCTCTAGACTAGTTCGGTTGCTTAGATAATGAGCTATTTGAATAATATGGGGCCACAAAAATCATAATTTATAGTCAAATAATTAATATTATGATTTGTTTCTTGCTGCATTTGAGGCTTTATTGATGCATCAGTCAAAACATTCTGAAGAATATCTTCTCACATCTAATTTTCATTCTTATTTGAAAATACTCTCAGAATCTTCACTTATTTCAAATAAAGCTATCTATTTCAGGAAAAGTGCAAGCTAGGTCAACTATTATTAAGGCAGCGTTTTCAAATGTATGTTTAATCTCAACATTATACATTATACTGATTCAAATGATCTAATCTAATAAAAATAATAGCGGACTGAAAATAAATATATGTCAACAAAAATCCATTGCTTAGTAAGATCTTCTATCTTTTCTTCCACTAGTGTTGGGGGCACATTGGAAACAATGACTTGCATATCCAGCTGATTGACTACAGAGAACTGAAAGCAGAAAAAAACAAAATTTGTTTGGCTTTTACTCATTAAGTCTTGTATAATTAAAAATAACATTTATTTCTTCCCTATTATGCATTGAGATTTTTAAATTTAGGAGTAAATGGTATTTTTGGTTATGCAGTCTCCACTAGATGTGGGGGCATGTTGAGAAGGATAGACTATTGTTTATTTAGAAGTTACAGAACCCTAAACGACTTCGACTGTTTTAGATTTTGTTTGTTTGTTTTCTTGGTTATTTACTAGGACATGAGAGTAGGTGTTTTTGTTTGTTTTTTTAACGTGTTCTTTACAGACACAGAAGGATGAAAAACACAGCCTTTAGATTTTATAAATATCATGAGATCATTTATTTATTGTGACTAAGAATCTGGGATATGACTACTTAGAAGAATTCATTCCATGTAATCATCATCGATAGTCTTTATATCTACTTTATCCTACTTCATGTGTGTGCAGATCAAGAAATATATACATACAAATTTACATATGGGCTAAAATAAATTTCAACAGCTGTTTATGAATTTGTTCTATTTATTTAGCATTTACAGAATTCTTTCTATTCTTATTTAGAAAAATGAAGAAAACAAAGCATTTATTGCCTGTTTACAGCATACACTTTACTTTTTTCCTCAATATTCTACAGGCTTTAATTCACTTAATTCTAAGAAATACCATATTGAGTAGTTATAATTATTATTCCAATTTTAAATAAGAATGCTGATAAAACAAAGAGATATTTAATAACTTGAACCTGATTAGCACAGGCTGTCTGACTCCAGAACATGTGCTCTTTACTATTGCCCAATAAGGATATGAAAAAATGTAAAGTCAAATTATATATTGTCCTGCATGTATGTTACACACTATTAGAATTGTATAAATTGCATATACATCAGGACCATAAATTGAATATTCTAGATTCAGTAAATTTATCACCATATAGCTACATATAATTTATCCTAGGGAACCATTTTATGTTTACATGTATTTTTGATATAGCTGCTCACAGATTTTCAATCAGGAGTCACAAACTCAATGTCTTCAGAGACCAAGAGGTAACCTAAATAATGAAGTAGCCAAAAGTATGTAATGATAGAGATAAATAGAAGTGAGCCTACAATTTGTCTGAAGAGGTCAACTACTAACTCATCTCTAGTAAATATTACCGTGTGGCAAAACAGGTCCAGATGTGAAATATTTACAACTAATTAGTAATTTTTCAGACCATTGTGTGAGCTCAATAATTATGTTTTGCAGTCTAGGCTAAGCCAAGCATCTGTTTTACTACCACCTACAAGGAAACAGTTAACAATACCTGTTACAACCCTGCATCCCTAACTCATTATGGGTGTCTGGAACTAAACATTTAAATTTTCCTTAAACGTGTAGATGAATCTTGATTGTGTCTTCACAAAAGAAAAACTTTATTGGAGACAGGGTTATCACAGTTTTTGTGTAACTTTCTTTTTTTTTATTCGTCCTGAGGAAAAAAGGAGACAGAAGTTATATAGAAGTATTTTTGTTTTGTTTCTGTATGTTTATTTTCATTTTTAGTAGTATAAACACATGGCCAAAATCTCTAGATATATGTATATGATACTTACAAAACTGTTTTCTCCCTCTGATCCTCCTTTGCTTCCTTCTCCTCCTCTTACTCTCCCTCTCTTTCTCTTCTTCTTTTCTCATCTTTTTTCCTTTTCTTTCAACATTGAATCAAGGAATGAAATGAAATGAAATGAAATGAAATTTCTCATCAAAAGCAAATGGCCTGAAACAAATAGTAACCATGGGATGTTATCTCAACAAGAATAGATTTCTCAACCGCCTTTGAAGTTTGGTGGAACCATATGATGGAGTACTGATCAATGTAAAGTAAGTGTAAAGAAAGAAATAAATATTCTTAAATCTGTGTGAACCTACCCTTTCTCTCTCAACCTCTATCTGAATAAAGAAATCACAGAAAAGTGCAAAAACACAAATTAAAGGAATTGAGTCCCTGAATCTCTACATGTAGAAAAGCTGTCACGAACATCACCCAATCATGTACATGCTCATTGCTATGTTGTGAGAGAAAAATCAAAAGTGTTTGTTTAAACTGCTGAAATTTTGGAGTTTCTTGTTACACCTTCTGTTTACTATAATAAATACTCATTTGTCATGCTGTTTGTTATGGATATATTACACATAGCTATTAGATTCATACTAATTGTAGGACAATGAAAAACTAGAATGTTAGTTATATGTGGGTTCGAGGACTTAATAGAATTTCCCCTTGTATAAAAATATGTTCTGAGTTTTGGAGCTCATAGACAAGTAAACTTTTGAATGCAGCCAATTTATGTGCTAAGGCCTCTATTTGGGAGCAATATTTGGTCTAGCAGATGTAAGTAACCCTATTGTTTGCCTTTTAAGAATAGTCAGTAATTTCCCAGAAAGATAAATTACTTATGAAAAGGGAATTTTTAATTTGTTAATGAGCTTAGGGGCTAAATTTTGACTAAATTAACAAAATAATTAAGATTTAAGATCCTGTGGTGTGTGTGTGTATGTATCTATATCTATATCTATCTATATCTATATCTATCTATATCTATATCTATATCTATATCTATATCTATATCTATATCTATATCTATCTATATCTATATCTATATATCACACACCACATTGTTATATATATATATAACAATTTATCAAAAAGATCTCCCAATTTTAATAACTTTTGAAAACATACTTTTGTATTTTTAAGATATAAAAATTACATATTTCTCATTTTGATTAAAAAAACCCAAAAGTCATACAGTACTTAAGCCCAAAAATAGTTGTCTGTTAATAGTTGTCTTTAAATTTCTAAATTTTTTAAAAGTGTAAATGTGGTTTATGCAGAATGTACACATTTTTGACTATGCAAATGGAGAATAAGCTTTTACAGTATGAATTTTGATTTTTCAAATAAATCCAACATCTATATCAAAGATATTTAAATCTTTAAGTTAATTAGATATTGTTTATGTTACTTTTCTAGTATCACCTCTTTGCAAATAGTTCCAGAAATATGCATGACAGTTTATTATACCAAATGTTAATAAAATTGTGCTTATATAGCAGAATTTTTTAACGTTTGGTACAATAAACTAACTCTTGTATTTTTGGAACTATTTGCAAATGTCTAACCACTATGCTGTATCATTGAAACTAATATAAAATAATATTGAATGTCAATTGTAATTGCAAATAAAAAAACTATTAAAATATTCTTATAAAATTGCTTAATTTCATTCTTTACATGTTGATTACTAATAATGTTTAAGAAAATATTTCTATCATTGGAATCCATCTTTGTTGCTAGGTATAGTAAAAAAAAAAGTAGGAACATTTGTGAAGCACAAAATTCTGAAAACAGAGATTGCCAATTTACACATTTTATTTCTAAGTCTTTTAGATTCTTTATCATAAACCTCTTATGTTTCCTTTTTCCTCATTTGTTCCCATATAGTTTAGACAGTGCCATCCAATAGAAATATAATCTGTGTCACAAATACATACCAGATATATAATTTAAAATTTTCTAGTACCCAAAATAAAAGACAAAAAATATGGTGAAATTAATTCAACAAAACATTTAACCCGATATATTAAATATATTATTATTCCATCATGTAATTAATATAAAACAGCATATTAAGGAAAAATTTTACATTTTTTATGCTAAATCTTTGAAATTCATTGTTTATTTTATACTTCTAGTACATCACAATGCAACTTAGCCACATTTCAAGTGCTCAGTGGCAAATATCTAATATATTGGACCCTCTGAAGATCCTCTATCGTTCTAGAGACCTTTATCATCTTCTGTTTGGACTGATCACTATCTCTCTTAACTGGTTTCTGGTATAACCCACTTTTCTTAAAAAAAGAGGTATTTTAATGGTCTTTGGAGATAAATGTGTATATAATTTTTGATATTGTACCATGATACTACATTTGGAGAAGGAGCATTCTAGGTAGAGCCACTAAAATTTTCTAAAGTGAGAGCATGTCTGGCTGTTTGAAAAGCAATTTGACCAACATTATCTAGTTTGAATGACTTAGAAGAAAAGTAAAAAATGAGGCCATTGGAGGACAAATTATCAAGAGCTTCACAGTCTTCTGTAATGACTTGAAATTTTTTTGAAAATATTGAGGTGACATTAGAATGTTTTGAGCTAAGAAGTAATAGAATCTGAATTAAATTTAAATCAGTTTGGATGTTATATTAAAACCAGACTAATGGAGCAATAATGAAAACATTAGCGTGAGTTAATGATATAGGTGAGATATGACAGTGGTTTCAATGAAGTTGTAATAGTACAAGTGTTAAAAAATGAACAGATAACATGTAGATCTATATCTATATTTCCACCTATATCTGTAACTATATCTATATAATAACAGTATTTACTAAGGGATCACATGTGTGGTTTGAGAGAAAAAGAAATCCACAAATTTTTAGCCTAAGGAACTCAAAGATGAGGACTGAGAAGAAACAAACCATGCAGTAAGAAGTAAACAAGAGAGAATCTTGGCCTGAAAGCCTAGTATAGGTAACAATCAGTCAAGTGTGGCTGATGGTTTAAATAAGATGAAGACTGAAATTACTAGTGCATTTAGTAACAAGAAACAATGGATGATGTTGACATAAGCAGTTTTAGTGTTGAGAGTGAAATAATAATTAAAAGTTTTAAGAGTGATGCTGAAAAATGAGAGCCAATTCTAACAATGATATTTTTGGGGAAAGAAAAACAGAAACTGAGTGGTAGCTGGAAGTAGATGTAGGTCAAGAGGGTTTTAACAATTATTTTTTGAAGATAGAAGAAAAAGTCGGTAATAGGAATAATCAAATACAGGAAGGAGACTGATATTGATAATGTATACAAGAAATGGGAGAGGAAACATGGCAGAGTGAGAGATGTCCTCAGATCTCTCCCCTTGAAATCACAATAAGCTGAACATCTAAAAATCAACAAGAAACACCCAAACTGCACACCAGCACATCTGAATGTGGGGTCTGCACATAAGAGCTACCACAGGTCAGAACCCTGGTGTCAGGTGGTAAACTCCGAGAAATAAAAACGCTGCCTCTTACAGCTGCCAGGAGCTCCTTGCAGGAGAAGGAGGAGGGATGAAGGTGCGGAGACTTCCCTGATTAGCCTGCCAGGAGGTGTTGGAACTTCTAGCAGCTGGCAGCAGGGCCCACTCATCAGGGCAGAAAGCAGAAAAGTGGGATGGGACCACAGAGATAAAACAGTTGATTTTTACCGGCTCTGGTTGCAAAACCTAGGCTGAGCTGCAGTCCCCCTCTTAACCCAGAGGGACCCTCCCCCCATATACTCTGAAATCGAACACCATGGACACCATGGAGCCCCAAAGGAATCTGAGCAAATGCTACTGAAACTGTTGCTAACACTGACAGGCATGATATTGGCAGAAAAACAGACACATGGACCAGTGGAACAGAATCAAGAGTCCAGAAGTAAACTCATATTTATGTGGTCAAATAATTTTTGACAAAAGAGCCAAAAACATACAGTGGAGAAAGGAAAACCTCTTCCATAAATGGTGCTGGGAAAATTGGAAGGCCACATGCAAAAGAATGAAACTAGACTGTTATCTAACACCACACACCAAAATTAACTCAAAATGGATTAAAGACCTGAATATAAGATCAGAATCAATAAAATGCATAGAAGAAAACATAAGAACTAAACTGAAGGACCTTGGACTTAAAGAAGATTTTATGAATTTGCCCTCAAAGGGCTCAGCAAAAGAAATCGTCAACAAGGTAAAGAGAGAACTATCCAGATGGGAAAATATATTTGCAAACAACACCTCTGATAAGGGCCTAATATCCAAAATATACAAAGAACTTATATGACTCAATAACAACCAAAAAACAAATCAAAACTATGGGCAGAGGACCTGAACAGACTCTTCTCCCTAGAGGATAGAAATGGCTAACAAATATATGAAAAGATGCTCGACATGCTAGCTATTAGGGAAATACAAATTAAAACTGCATGATACCATCTCACACTTGTTAGAATAGCTATAATCAACAGAACAAGTAATAACAAATGTTAGAGAGGATGCAGAGGTAAAGGAACCCTCATACACTGCTGGTGGAACTGGAAATTGGTACAGCCACTATAGAAAACAGTTCGGAGGTTCCTCAAAAACTAAGAATTGATCTACCATACGATCCAGCAATCCCTCTACTGAGCATTTACACCAAACTTGAAAACCCATATCCGAAAAGATATTTGCACAACTATGTTCATAGCAGCACAGTTCACAGTGGCCAGGACATAGATGCAACCAAAATGTCCTATGATAATTTCCTAAAGAAGCTAGGTACATATATACAATGAAATATTAGTCATAAGAAGAGATGAAATACTGCCATTTACAACAACCTGGATGGACCTCGAGATAATTATGCTAATCATAATAAGCCAGACAGAAAAAGTTGAAAATCACATGATATCACTTATATGTGGGATATAAACCTAAAAGCAACAAATGAACCGGACAATCAGAGACTTAGGGACATGGACAATGGACTAGTGTTACCCAGAGGGTAAGGGATGGGGGAGGAGGGAAGAGGTAGACAAGGTAAAGGGGGTCAAATATAAGGGGGTAGGGGAGCGTGAATTGAGTAAAGGGGATCAAATATATGGTAGCTGAAGGAAACTGGACTCTGGGTGGTAATCACACAATAGAATATATAGATGTCAAATTATAATGTACACCTGAAATTGTATAATTGTATTAACCAATATTACTCCCAATAAACTTAAAAAAAAGAGAAATGGGAGAGCTACTCAAACAATATCTTAGAGCTGGTGAGCAGAGGACTGGATCTGTTGCACAGGTGGAGGTAATAGCTCTAGAAAAACACATAGAGAATCCATTTAAAAGAACAGGAAATAAGGCAAAGAATGTTAGTGTAAATTCTGGTAGGTAGATGGATTTAGTGATGTGAGTGATGAGATCACAGCAATAGTGTGAGGCAGTGAGTGAGTGACTGAGACAGCTGGTGAGAATAAAGGCCGAATTCCTAGGAAGGAGGAAGGGTATAGAAAGAGCTACATGGTGCACTGAGAATCCTACTTTGCCAGTAAGTAGTATAAAGACTGTGGCAAACAAATATAGAAAAGAACACAAAACACAAAATCCATTACTTGACAAGGCAGCAGAAGTAGTAACCTCAGGGGAGGTCCAGATTTGCATTATGCAAGGTTTTATCTAAATTAAAAATCTTATCTTCATTCACTCTTACTAAAAACTCTTCAATAGTTTTCTGTTGCTTTTAGGAAAAAGTTTCAATACTTCAATATAACCTAAAGCTTTTAAATGAACCAGCTACTCCCATCTTCAGGTCTGTCTCTTATTTACTTTCCTTCTCTCTTCCAGACTGAGTAAATATCTATTAGTTATTTAGACCTGCCATCATTTCTCTGCTTTCTCAGTTTTGTCATATTTTGTTCTCTCTACATAAAAATTTTATCTCTCTCCATATCTCCCTTTTCTTGATTTAAAGGATTTTAGATCGTATAAATAGTATTTGGCTGAGATGGTTTCTTTATACATTTATATTATAATTTATAAATATACAACATTATGATTTCTTTGAATTAATTTTTCTAAATACATTTTGGATAATTTTAAAGGTATATTTTATAATTTACACACAATAGTTTATAGAGTTCAAATAAAAATTCCATAAAATTTACATTGCTTATGTACATATTATATAAATGTATATGTATATTTCATTAGTTTTTCAATAATATTTTAAGTATACATAATAAGTTTATCAGCCTTAAAGCATCACAATGTGCCTATCTTAAATAACAGAAGAGAAATAACATTATTTCACATAATGTTTACAGATATTGATTTGATTGAAAATCTATGTCAACCATAATATCTCCTATGCCAAAAGTTTATTGAGTTAGACTGGCCTTTATTCTATGCAGCTTTACTGTTATACATGAGAAAATTCTGGCCTTAATACCAATCACAATCATGGCGATTGGTCTTTATCATTATCTAAAAAGAATAATATTTGCTCATTGCATATGTACAATTATTAAACTTGTCCAGAGAACTAAATAAAGAAAACTGTGAAAGATAAAGATTTAATAAGATGTAAAATGCAAAATAAAAATTACACAAAGTATAATTTTTGTCTTTACGTGTCAGATGGTTCCAATAATAAATATAATTTCTGATGAATCTAATCAGAGAAAAGTCCAAATAATGATAGATATTCCATAAGATAGATGCACTGGTATTGAATATTTTGAGTAAGTGTTAATAGCACATCGCTCTTGGGAATAATCTACTACCGACCTTGTGTAGACTGAGAAAAGCAGACTAGAAAGGTGATGTTACTGACTGAAGCCAAATATAACAGTCAAGGATCATCAAAATCATCAAAGGAGATTTTGGTGAAACAAGAAAAAAATCATCCATTGGGACATAAACTTGCTTCAAAATATTTCCTTTTGTTTTCTTAATTACATAAGGCCTAAAAGCAATTTAAACAGTAATAAAAAATCTTTTAACTTCTACAGCACATCTCTGTAAAGCATTTTATAATTTTAAGTAGCTCCAGCCAACTCTATGTTAAAAAGAAGATCCAGAGACCAAATGGAAATCTAATGCTTATGAGTTAAAAACACTGACTCCTGACTAGTATTTTATGTACCCCCTTATCTGAAGTTTTATCCACTTACAAGTACATCAGCTTTGCCACTTAGTCCCTTCCCATAGTCATCGATTGCAATGACTTGAAACTTGAAGTAGGACCTTCTCATATTATGGAAGAGCATAGCGGTTTTGATAAACCCTGTATATGTTTCCACCACAAATCCTCCTTTTCCCTCTTTAATTGGAGGTATTATGAGTCTGTATGCTGTGGCACTATAATTGCCAATATCTTTATCAGTAGCCTAGAAGGGAGGGAAACACAGGTTATAAATAATCAGGGAAATATAACTTTTAGTAAAGGATTTATTTATGTTTGTAAGAGTGATGTTCCTTGTGTAGTAATAATACAAAAAGTCTATTTTTTTCTGGATATTATATAGATTTATAGATTTTATGTCCACAAGGTTGAATGGTTGTCATTAGAATGATAATAACCACTGACCTGTGAATTAAAGAACATAGACACTAACAGAGTCCAGTCCATGAATCAAGTGTTTTGACTGCAATGTCAAATGGGTTCGTCTCTAGGCTGTGGTCCAAGTTGGTTTAAGGGTGGGATTGATTGTTTAACCATCGCTTTGTGTATAAGCATCGCATGCAATTGTGTGTGTTTTTTTAGCAAACCTATTTCCTAAAGGGAAAAAAATGGAATAAACACATTTATACCTCAAATGACAATAAAACAAATAGAAGTTCAGAGCTTTTAACCAGTAATCAAGGAGATGCATAAAGACATTCTAATTAGTTAATGCCATGCCATAATTTGAGAGGGTGAGAATACTATCCAACTTCCTTTTTCATTATCTTGTATCCTGATTAACCATATTTATTCTTGTGGTATGTGTTTACAACCTACATGTTAAAGTTTCTTAATATTTAGAATGTTAAAAAAGTAAATAGTTGTGTGTGAGTGTGTGTGTGTGTTTAATAAAGCTGTGAGTATAATATATTAGGCTGGCTTTATGGCTTCTACTTCAGGGAAATTTTTCAGAATGCTTATTTAAGAATTATTTCATAGCAAAATATTTAGAAGCAGAATTAATCTTAGTAAATTAATACAAAGCTATATATACCCTACTCATAATATTAGATATGCAAATGTTATGTTTTTATTACTATTTTTATTATCTGATTATTTTTAGTTTAACCAGTGACATTATTATTAAATATCATGTATCAAGCATTTATGTTTTGCCATTTAATACTCAGAGAAATGTATTATTTTAATTATATATATTAGTGCTGTCCAATAGAACTTTCTGCAATGATGGAAATGCTCTAAATATGTTCTGTCCAATACAGTAGTCACTAGACACATATGACTATTGAACACTTGAAATGAGGTTAATGTGGCTAAAGAACTAAAATTATAGTTTCGTTTAATTTTAATTAAATTTAAATAGCCAAAGGCTACATAGTAAGTGGTAAAGTTGTGATATAATAACGGCAATCATAGTAAATAATATAAATTTATATGAAGATGCAGCATGAGCCTGACTCTCTACCTTCAAATTTGATATATATACTTAACCTGTTAGACAAAGTCACTTAAAACAAAAACAAATGGATATTTCACTTCATGATAAAGTATTTCTTGATTTTTCTAAGAAGTTAAAATTCTCAGCTTTAGAATAGGAAAGCTCTGACTACCACCAGCTCATCTCTTTAGATGATCTGGATAATTTACATAACAACAGAGCATAGTTTTGGCATTAGAGGAATGGCAATTAGATTTCAACATTAGGTCACATTATTACTTAAAGAGAAAAAAAAGAACAAAGAAAAAATAGTTTTCAAAGATTTTTTTTTAAGTTTTGAACTTCAGAGTTTTATTCATTTAACAAAGCACAGCATAAGAAATAAAAAAGTACATTTCCAACTACAGTTAAAATTACAGTTTGAATCAAGTAATCAAAGACATTTCTTTTATACACTATGATCAAATTTGGGACTAATGCCAACTCATTCTAAGATTTGGTTCAATATTTTCCTTTAACTTATGATTAACATGGACATTTTCCCTAAAATAAACTTTTTATTGTTAATGCAAAATTTACTGAGGTACAGTAAACATGCACCAAAAAATGCAAAATTCTTAAGTGTACAGCTCAATAAAATTTTGCAAAATGTATGCATCCATGAGACCAACATTTGCATCAAGAAATACATTACCAGCATCCCAGAATGTCTTTCATGCCTTTCCAGTCATATCCAGTTCCCCGAGGAAACCACTATCCTAATTTCTAACGCTATAGATTAGTTATGTGTAGTTTTAAACTTTATATTGATGGGGTCATAATATCTGTTCTGTTTTCTATCTAACTTCTTTTACTCAATTTTGTGTTGTGAGGTTCTAAACTTTTATATGTTAAAATAGACCTGGTACCACAACACAATCACGTATAGAAAAGGAAAGGTGGTTACAATGGAATCAATGTGATTGCTTGGTACATTTCTTTGCATAGTTCTTAGTTATTAACTTACGATTTCAATAAACGAGTAATTTCACTTTAGAGTAATGCTAATTTATTAAATTATAATAACTACAAAATAGCCATATGTTATTTTAACAGATTAAAGTTCTCTTTGAAACATACCTTTCCTGAAACAAAAATTGTTTAATGCAAAAATTTGGGTATGGAATGAATAATAATAACTCAATGGTATCTATTTTCTTTTATAATTTTTCATAGCACATTTGGAGTAAATTGTCAAAAATGAGATACAGGATTTTAAAAAATCTTGTTTACAGAACCTTTTTTTCCCCAAAATACAAAACTCCACCTGTTGTTAGTAATGACTCCACTTTAAATTTCTATTGCTTTGAAGAGCCTTGATCTTCTTTGAAATCTCAAAGTTCTCATTTCAAAAAACCTTTACTGAAGATGGTTGACAGAATCATTAGCATTCTTTCAAATCTCCCTGCTCTCTCCCAAGTATATATCGTGGAATATTAGTAAGTTAAACAATGAATGATAAAAATTCCAATAGGTACTATACTTTTAGGATTTTCAAGTTTAACATGGACTCTATTCAATTTTTAACGAACAATGGATTTAAGACTGAAATCTACATACAAGATGTGACTGATAAATGTTGGGTGTGTATAGTACAGTCTTGCACAGTTAACAGTGTTCTTTTTATAAATCAATTACAAAATGTGATTCATTTAAATACAAACCAAGTCACAAAAAATACTGACAACAAATTTAAGTACACAGTTTTAAATCTGGTTCGAGATGTGAACAAAGTAAGAAAGATTCAGTACAGAGTGAATTGTTATTTATTTGTTTTGTACTTTTAATAATTTTAATTTTACTGCTTTGTTTTTTGTATTATGTTTTGGAAAGAGGTCGACTCAAAGTCAGGTACTAAGAGTTTCAGGTTTCCTTATAAAATTAGAAGAATATTGATCAATAAATATTATTTTAAGACATTATATAGCCAAGTACAGTATAATGTCATAAGTATCTAAATTTTTATTGTAACACTAAAATATAACATTTTTCCACCTGGACATTTACCAATGAACATGCAAATTTAAGCACAAAACCAAGTAAAACTCTTATTACTTCAGACCTATTATCATAAGATCGTAACTCCCTTAATATAATGCATTAATCATTTTTTATCATATTCAGTTCAAGATGCATGTACTTTGCTTTCTAAATATACATATACATATACGAATACGTTTACGTATACATATACATATACATATACATATACATATACATATACATATACATATACATATACATATACATATACATATACATTGTTTTTCTTTTCCTGCACTCCTTTTTGCTTCTTGGGCACTTTCGAATCAACCAGGCACAACTACTCTCTCAATTGAAATCCATGCATTTATATGTAGTATATATTTTACCCTTCTTTGTAGCTTAATATAATGAGGCTATAGGTAGCTAACTCTTAGTCTGCCTCTTTAACTTCACCCTCATTTTATATGAATTTCAATGTTTACGGAGATGTCACACCCAGTAACCTATTTCAAATTCCTAAGCATGAAAAACCTTCAATCTTTGAACTGAATTACTGTCTCAATTCAATTCTATAACTACACTGCAGTCTTTTGTTTTGGAGGGATATTTTTTCTAAGAAAACACTCCATCTCTGGAATCACAAACATTAATGTATAAATTTCTGACCATAACTTCTTATCACTTTCTTATTCAGTTAAGATCACTTCTATACAACAGTGAATTTTTAGTTCCAAAATATCTTCTCTGCTCTCACTACTTCAAGGCTTATGTCCTCTCCCTCTCCATTATAGATTTCACAGTCACCTTATTTTCATTTCTTTTCTCCTTCCACCTAAAACTTGCTCCTCTTGAATCAGTTTAACCATCAACCTACTCTTGGGTGACGGAAGAGTAACAGAAGAAATTAAATAATCAGGCAGACTAATGCTACTATAAGTCCATGATCTCTGAGTGCAACAGTGCTTGTATTTTTTTGGAAAAATATTGTGTTCTATGTTCTTTGTCTTGCTTCAAAAGTTCACCCTTTTCTCCAAATCTCATATACTTTTTTTTCAATTTTCTTCAGTGAAGTTGTAATTCACATAAAAATTGAGGATATCAGTGTGAAATATCTCAACTTCTCAGCCTATAACTATAAAGGCACCTATATCTGCACTTGTCTTTCTTCAAACCTCAGAGGAACAAACTGACTCTTCTATTCTTGTTTTTATGCCTTCATCTGAATCCCTCCCATATCTTCGTTGTTTAATGCTTCATCACTCTATCTGTCTCTGTATTCCAACCCTTTCCTCTAGAGACTATGAGACATTTATCTTTCTCTCATTAAAACAAAACTTTTCATTTACTCTACACCAATTTCTGACACTATCTACACAATTTTTATATCTATTTTTCACAGTTATGTTCCTCAGAAAATATTCCTACAATCATTGCCTCCAACTTTTCACTTCACAACCTTAACTACAGCTGGAATTCTGCTGCTATCATTGAATCTGTTAAAGTCAATGACTGAGTCTGGCTGTATCTCAGGTCAATTATCAGTCCAGTGCTCTTTAAACTACAAAGTCCATTTGCATTATTTGTATGATGTTATTGCTGATGCTGCATGCTAACATGTATCAAACACCTACACTTTTCTACATGTTATGTAAATATATACATCATCATATGACAGCCTTTTGTTGAGTAAATTTTATTATTGTTTTCTAGGCAAAGAAATGGAGGCAGACAGAGATTAGTAATTTGCTCATAATCACACAGATAGTTGATAGCACAGTTGGCTAGGTCTCATTCTAAAACCTCTACATTGAATATGTCAGACTAAGTACCAGGACAAAAGTCCCAATGAAAATAACATTAAATACTAGATAAAATGTCTTTTAAAAACTCTTGCTTGAAATGTCAAGGAGATAGAAAGACAATAATAAATAGCCAGGTCAAAAACTAAGTGAAGGCAAAAAGGCAAAAATCTTAGTGATGATGGCTTTTACTTACAGGGTTTTTGCTGACCTAGGTGAACTTAAAATTTGATCTATGAGGTCTGGAGTGGCTCAGAGAACAAGAGTCAAGACCCAAGGCTTACTCATGGAAATGAGTCTAAAAAGATTTCCCTCCCCAGAATGGTAAATTCTCACTATGAGGGCGAAGGAAAAATTAATCTCTCCTTTCCAGCCACGCCTGCCTCAACCACCCCAAAACTGCAAAGAAAATTGCCTAGCTTAACTCGTGATTTTGAGTGTAGTGGAGAAAAAACTTTCTTGAGAATTCATAACCAAACACAAGTTCTCATTATTAGAGTTGATATCCTTTATTCATATATCACCAATTTGTTCAACTCAGGGAGAAATGATAATATTCTGAATTTGTACATCCAATGGCCCTCAACTCTACCTAAGAAAAAGAAACAATACAATTGAGAATATGAGAAAAATAATCTTTGACTGGTAATGGTCTAACATCCTCACAGAAGCAAGCATTTTTCAAAGAAATTTCCTCTAACTTATGACTCAAATAATTCTGACTTATAAGTTCCAAGAAAGATGAAAAGTATGAATAAAATAATTCTCATAATGAACAAGAAACAAACTATCATGAAAAAGAGTCTGTCACGACAAAAATAGCAGTCATTCCCACAAAGGCTTTAGATATCTGAATTAGTAGTCAAAGAGATAAAGCAATTAGCATAGGGGGAGATAAACCAAATATGTTTAATATATTTTAACAAAAAATAAAGGTTTTAAAATATGAATAAAGAATTTCTTCTAGAAATAAAAAGATGTATAATTGAAATTAAAAACTCAGAGATGAAGTCGTTAGCAGGTTAGCCAGAACAGATGAGAGAACTGATGAGTGAACTGAATAACAGGGCAAAAGAAATGATCCAGAATGCTTCACAGTTACAAAGATAAAAAAATCTAAAAGCAAGTTTAGACAGAATTTAAAGTGAGAAAGTTTAGCGAACATCTAATCAGAGTTTCAAAGAGAAGGGAGAATGGAAAAAATTTTCCAAAACTGATAAAAGATAGCTATCCAGAGATTCAAGTCCAATAAACTACAAACAGGGTAAAATACAAGTAATCCATACTTAGAATCAATATATCATGTAGATACTGCAGAAAAACCTCTGCCCCCACACTAAAAATGGAGTATTGAAGTAGTAGACTGACAGTTGACTTCCTAACAGCAACATTAAATGATAGATGCTAGGAAAATAAAATCTTCAAAGTAAAGAGAGAAATTAACTGCATTTAAAATTCTAGTCCGGATAAAAATGTCTTTCAGAAACAAGAGTAAAATTCACACTTTTTCAATCGCTGAAAGAATTTAACGTAAAAAGATACTCATGGAAAGTTCTAAATCGTGTACTTCAAATGAAAGGAATGTGATTCTAGATGGAAGGTCTAAAATTCAGGAGAAAATGGAAAAGTAAAGAAAGTATTAGACTCTTTAGCACAATAATTGTGTCATTATGTGCAGTTAAAAAATAAAATAAAATAAAATAATATATAAATTGGGAGGGGAGTGACTGTAGTTAAATATCCACAAACAAAATAATAATGTTCAAGATGGAGGGGACACTGATTTTTTTAGGTATGTGTTGTGTTAAAATTTCTATGATAACCCTTATTTAATGAAACAGAGTGTACTAACTTCTCAAATATACTAGGGATATATGTGGTTGGAAAAAACCTATCCCCAATAAAATTTTAAAAGAAAAAAAATTGGATAAAAAGGACAATGGAAAAATAAAATGAAATGATAGGGAGTGAAATCTATTATTATATCTGTAATTACAACAATGTAATTCAATCTTTGGAACAAACAAGGCTAATCATACTGGCTAGAATATACTCTACTGTATAAAATACTATCCCTAAAAGTAGGAAAGTGATTGAAAACATAAGTCAAAGTTCATTACATTTTAATTTATAACTCACTCATTTCTAGGTAGAATTTTACCTTACTGTTTCTTTTGTGGGGAGAGGAAGTAGGGGAAGAACCAATATTTAAACATTTTAACAATATTAGAAGTTAGGCCTGATACATTCTATGTGGCTAAGAAGAACCAGTTTGAAAGGAAACTACTTGCTTAAGATGTCATTAGTTAAGCATGAATAAAGCAAGACAGCCATGTATTTTAAAAAATAAATTATTATGAATATAACCTGTACTGTTTCCTTCGAAACTGGAGAAAATCATAGAGATATTCTATGAAAGGAAAAATTAATAAAAATTATAAATCTATTCTATCACTTGTTAGATAGTAATAAAGGGATATCTCACAAGCTTAGTTAAATTAATGCCTTAAAAATTAAAGCTGATGCATAATGGAAACTGTTAGGGCCAAACTGATCATGTCAGCCACGCCAAGTGTCGGTGGTATTGCTGATCCAAAAGGGACGGTCCGATGGTGAGACATCCAGTTGTAAGAATGCACAAGAGGCAGACATGAGAATGAAAAGGCAGGCACTAACTTTATTACGCAGAGCACACTTCTGTTTCTGGAAGTGCAGTTCTACTGGGGGGTAGCGTGTCATTGCATGCACTTCTGCTTCCCTTTCTTGTGCTCCCTTCCTGCTCTGCAGGGGACCACATAGCTCCTCACATAGCAGAATACAATAGTGGCATTCAGCCACACATGCATGATACAATAAGCTGAAGTAAGTTTACATATTTTCTAAATCCGTCCTATTCCTTAGACCAGTCAGGCCTTGAACCAGTCAGGCCTTGGATCAGTCAGGCCTTGGATAACAGCCAGACCTTGAATCACAGCCAGACTTTCAGCCAGCCGGACCTGGCACCCACAAACTTTAAATGGATCAAATTTACAAAATAATCAATGTAATTTTACTTATTCCATCAGCTTCTTTATAATCAAAAATTTATACTGAGTTTCTGACATACATTATTACTTGGAAGAGCTGACTGTAGAAGATTTGATTCACTGACTTTTGTGAGTTTCTCTTAGTGAGAAAAATCAGCAAAGTTACATCTATAGTTGTTTTAAAAGAACAAGAGTCAGAAATGCATAATATAATTACACTTGTTGTAATTATATTTTTAAATAAAAGCTAAGACACAGGGAACCACTTACACACTTCTAAGACCTCTTCTTGAAATTTTAATACACGCAAGTGCCCAACATTAAGAGAAAATCACCAAATAATTGCCTCTATCATACAGGGGAGTAGGTGAGCCCTTTGATTTTCTAGAAGCCTAAATAACTGTTTCCTTCTGTTGTGTAAATGAATACTATGGATACAGAAATATTAGTTGAATAATTAGCGATGTCCTAAGAAGCTCCAAAGCCCATTAAAATCCAAAAATGCTAACTTTAACTTTATCTTCTCAATTAGACCCCATGTTAACATTTAACAGCATTAAAGGTTCACTTTTTTTTATGCAGTGAAAGTATTTTAGAATGTTGGGGTGAAAATTCTCAAATCTTACATTTTCACCAACTAATGTCAGTATTTCAAACTGTGCTTACAAGAGGCAAAAAGAAGAGAGCTTTTGTTTCTTAAACTACCTTAAATTGGCTCTTGAGGTTTTAGAAACTATAAAGAAATCTTCACTTTAAAGCCCTCGAAGACAATATATACAACAAATGATAAAATATAAATGAGGAAATCATCAGGTATATTGATCTGTTTATAAGGCTATTCAAAATTTGTGCAAAAAAATAAGAGGAAAGAAATAGTTTAAACAAGAAAGCTTTGTGTTTGATTTTTTAAAGAATATCAGAAATGGTACCACAGTACAACGTTAATAATTTCTAATTTCAATATGTCCTTTAGTATTCTGTATAGTTAAGCAAAAGTTGATATAATTCAGAAATATTCTAATCAGCAAAATGCAACATTGTGTAGAAACAATAATTTAATAATAGTATGTAGAGACATACAACAAAGTTTGAATTATAAAGACCTTTCTAGGGGTTTTATTAGTATTTTATTATAGTTAGAAGTTGCCAGAATTAAGAGTTAATTATAACTAAGTTCACTCTTAATTTAAAGAGTGGCACCAAATATCATAGGATAATATCTATTTAAAAATTAAGAAAAGAAACCAAACTGAAGAAAAAAATGTTTCTTTTATTATTTTCTGAAGTTATACACAGATATGTTCTATAATAATGAAGTCATGAGAGTTCAGAATAAGAAAAACTTGCATTATATAATATTGACACATTTTTAAAATTTATTTTCCTTTACTTATAAAATATTTTGGAAAATAAATATTCTTACCTCAAAAAATAATCGTTTTGTTCTTTTCTTCATAATTGCTGATATAATGACTAATCATATATTCCTCAATGATGCTTTAAAATTAACTCTGAAATTATTTGTTCTTATTTTCATTTATGTGGAAAAGATATAAATTGTGCCCTATTCAATAGAAATAGTAACAAAACACATGTATAATTTGAGCCCTTTCTTTGAAGAGAAAATTGGTTTTTGATGTTGATTTTGAATTAAAAAAAATGTTATAGATCTTTATTGGAAGCTTTCTTATTATTAAAATGTTTAAGCAATTTATAACTTAAAATAATCCTGTAGTTATAAATCTTAAATCCGTCAGCATTCAAATCAAATTAAATGACACACTCATTTTTAACTCTCTTGTTCTACTTAGTTACATTACATTCGATCAATACAAACCAAATTTAGGTATTTTTCCCTCAGCTCTCACCCTCTCATCTCTCTTCTGGCTACCATACTTGTTCCTATTTTTGTATTCTCTATTCCTGCTAAGAGCATCACCATCTATGGATTGGACTGAGCTAAAAAACTCAGTATCCTCTTCAATTATTTTATCTCACCCCTTGTTCCCTATTCCCAGTCCATTAGCAAGCCTTCTAGAAGCATCCTATCACTGCAATATTTCTCTGTTCAGTGACTATCAAGCTGATGCTACCCAATTTCAGGCTTGCCCAGTTTCAGGCTCTCATGTCTCATTTTTTTACCCCAGCAATAGTTTTAAAAGGATGGATAGCTTCTTCTTGCCAGAGGATGCATGTTATGACAAGTCCATTAAGTATTCTCAATGTGATCCCAGTTTACCATTTCAACTTCTTGCCCTATATTTACTGTTTCCCCAAACCACATTCTCTAGTTTTTTTCCCGAACAATTTATGTTTTTTCATGATTCCAATCTTTTGCACAGATGGATTCTTCTACCTTAAAATGTTCTTTGTCTGTTGGCCAAATGATGTCCACTCCTGAACTACACTATGGTGCTGACATGTGCGTGCACACATGCATGCACATGCACACACACACATACACACACACATATACATACACATACATATAACACTGAATAAAGAAATCAAACTTCACCTTAAATGACCACTTTTCTAAACACTGTCCTGATTCCTCTAGGGAATACTGCTTCCACCTAAATGTCTTCAGTAGCATATTTTACATATTTTTTATTAGTGCCTTTACCTTGTCATATTATAATATTTATGTGTCTCAATGACAAAATTTGTTCCTGATCATGTTGTCTTACAGTAGTATCATGCCCAATAAATGGCCAATAATCTTTGGCTTGAATTCAGCAGAAGAAATATCAGAGATACACATTTAGAAGGAACAAATCAGTTCCACCCCCTATCAGCTATATGAGCTTGGGAAAATAACTCTCTTGAGCTTAGTTTCTTATGTGTAAAATGAGGAAAATAGGACATGCTGAATAGGATGGCTGGGAAAACACAGTTCTTGGTACAAATTAAACAATCAAGATGATTATTGCTGTAACTATACTATTGCCATCTTCTCTATGAGTAATTTGCTGCCATTTAGCTTATCAGGTACTGCAGGTTTCAACATTTCACTTTCTACCTTTTGAACTTGACTGTAATTCATTGGGAGCAGTACTATTTTCTAATTCATCTTTGTATCTCATAATCCTAAGTGGCCAGTGCCTGTATATAAAATGTAGCTAGAAAATATTTGTTGAAAGAATCAACTGTCACTCAGAAAGTATATTTATTAATGTCTTTTTAATGAACACTATACTTTTTTTACTGATAGCAAAGTGAAAGTATCTAAATATAGAATTTTTGCTGTATTACTGAAATAAATGCTTATCAGAAATTAAACTAGTCATTTTGAAATATTTTATTAAGAAACTGGAATATTTAAGAATACAAATCAAATAGTTATGATATATATTACATATAATGAAGACTGCACAGTGTATAATTATTAACATGTGTTTTAGAATTATATGACCATAGATTTAACCCAAGGCCAAAAAGTTAAAATACAATCTTATTTTAATATATTTAATTGAACAGGTTATTTGACAAGAGATAAACTTGATTAAATATTTTAAGAACAGAGATTGATGAAGCAGGATTAACCTTATACTCATTTTAAATTTTATTTATTGTTCATTTTCTCATCTTTTAAAATTTTTGTCACTTGGTTTACAGATTAACTAGAAAACCCTTTTTTAAAAAAATAAAAATTGAAATTTAAAGTAGAATATACAACATTTAAAAAAATCCCTTTGATTTTAACTTTTAAAAACTTTTATTCCCATTATTAGAGTATTTACCTCAGTGTTTCTTTCATTTCTTGATAAATTTGTTCCACCTTGCTCCTCAAAGAGTTTTATGTATCTTTTCATTTAAACATCCTCAAATACATTTTTACAATTTTAGACTATTCATGTTAGAAAATTAATAATGGCATTTTTCAATTATTACAAAAGTTTTCAAATATGAATAATGTAAAAGAGGCTTACTTATCCCTCAATTTCTAAGTTTAATCAAAAATCAGGGGAAATGAATAGTAGTGTGTTTGAAAATTAAATCTGAATATTCAACTCTGTATTGTCTTTCTGATAATGTTTCATGATCTATTTAATATGAGATTAACAAGCACAAACAAAAAGCTTTACTACAAAAACAAAACAAAACAAAACAAAAACAAACAAAAAAGCCTTTATTATAGTTCTACTAAAAAAAAAAGTGTATGCCAAAGGAAAATAGAAGTGAATTTATAAACTTTTTACTTTGGAAAATAAATTGAGAACTTTCGAAACTATATTAAATATAAAATGCTACAATGAAACTAATGATCACCATTTCATTAAGTGTATTCTTCATAAATAAATGTTATATCTTGTTAAATGAGAATTTGACATCAAAGAAGAGTGAAGCAAAAGCACAAACCAAAGACAGGGACGATATCAAACTAAAAAACTTCTGCACAACAAAAGAAACCATCGATAAAACAAAAAAAGCAACTGATGGAATGGGAGAAGATATTTGTAAATAGCACCTCTGATAAGAGGTTAATATCCAAAATATATAAAGAACTTATATGACTCAACAACAACAAAAACCAAACAATCCATTTAAAAAATGACCTGAACAGACATTTCTCCCAAGAAGACATACAAATGGTTACTAGATGTATGAAAAGATGCTCAACTTCACTAGCTATTAGGGAAATGCAAATCAAAACCACAATGAGATATCACCTCACTATCCGTAAGAATGGCTACTATCAATAAGACCTGACCCCCTCTACCCTTATCAGCCTTCCATCCTCCACTTTTTTCCTCTGATAGTGACTAGGATGGCTATTATCAACAAGACAAGTAATAACAAGTGCTGGAAAGTCTGTGGGGGAAAAGGAACACTCATACATTGTTGGTGGGAATGTAAATTGGTACAACTACTATGGAAAAAAATATGGAGTTTCCTCAAAAACTTAAGAATAGAATTACCATATGGTTCAACACTCAACTCTTTCTTCTGGGTATCTACCCAAAAATATCTAAACATTTGTGCATAAAGATATATGCACCCAAATGTTCACTGCAGCATTTTTCATGGTGGCCAAGACATAGAAACACTGAAATGCCCTTCGATAGATGATTCTTTAAAGAAACTGTGGTACATATAGACAATGGAATATTACTCAGCTAAAAGAAAAGGTGAAATACTGCCATTTGCGACAACATGGATGAACCTTGAGATGGTCACGCTAAGCAAAATAAGTCAGATGGAAAAAGTTGAGGACCATATGATTTCACTCATAGATGAGATATAAAACTGAAAGCAACAAATGAACAAGTCAAAAAGCAAAAACTAATAGACACAGACAATAGTTTAGTGGTTACCAGAGGGAAGTAGAGGGGAGGTAAGAGGAAGAAAAGAGTAAAGGGTGTCATATATATGGTGACAGAAGAAAATTTGACTTCGAGTGGTGAATACACAATGAAATATATGGATGATGTATTACTGAATTGTAAACTTGGAACCTATATAATTAGTTAACCAATGTCACCTCAATAAATTAAAAAACTAAAAAAAACATATGCTATAGAGTAGGGTGGTCAACATTACAATTCCATCTTGAGATAATATAGAAAAATATTAGTGTTCACTACTGATGATTTTTAGATATATTTTTATTTTTTGAGACTCGTGTATGTAATAATAATAATTTATGAACCTAAATTGCTAAATTATTAAAACATTTTTGTTTTCCTTTTTAACATTTTCTCAGTCATTTCTATCTAATTATTCTTGCTCTATGTTATTTGTAATGACAAAATGTTATAACAACTTAAATGGCCTATAGTCTTTTTTTCCAGATTTATTGAGAAATAATTGATGTACATTACTGTATAAATTGAGGGTATATAGGCAGATGGTTTGATTTACAAATATTGTGAAATAATTACTATCATAGGTTCAGCCGATAGTCTTGTATGATGTGTCTGATATATAAGTATTGTATCATCTTGGTTAATACAGAATGATCAGAAAATGCAAATTAATGAAAAATATTTAAAACTCTATCACTATATCCATTTATAGTCATTAGTATCTTTACATATGTCTTTTTATATTTAAAATGTATGTACAAAGCATATATATATATACACTTTCCGTATGTCGAATTATATGGGGTTATACCATTTTTATGGCTTCAAAAGCTACTATTTTCAGTTATTAAGTAGGCACTGAGAATTTTCTTTATTTCAAACAAAAGAGAGTATATTTCTATTTCGAACAAAACAGAGTTGGATTAAAAATTGTGATAATCAAATAGTATTATTTTTAAAAATAGAAATACTTTATAAAGGATACATGAAATTTATAAATTGTAGTAAAACCACCCCAAATAACAGCAACATTACCAAAGCCTGAAAGATAGTTACCAAGTAACATTTATATTTAATAAAATAGCTAGTGTTTATTTGTTTTGGCCAAAAAAAACCCAGCATCGGCCAACCTGCCTTTAATCTAATTGCTTTTGGCTAGCCTGCTCTTGTCTAAATAATTCTTCAGAGAATTGAAGAATTGTAATGGACAATGATCATGATGATTAAATGCAGGCTGTCAGAACTGAAAATGAGTAATAAATATAAGATTTTATTCCAGAAAAATTTGTGGAAACATAAGAGATAATATGAGCGTGTACCCAGTGACCTGCACTGGGCTAAGCACTTGATGAATAGAGTATCATTTACTTTTCTTAACTCTGGTAGGTACAAAGAACAAAAGCCATTCTTTGGATGCCACTTCTGAACCGGAGAAGACTTGGTAAATGACCCCAAATCATATCGATGGTGAGCAGACCCTATAATTTTTGACTCCAAGACCCATGCAGGATTTGTCAATAAAGCAATTGTACTGAGAGAAGTATGTGATGGGGTAAAGATTTTCCCCAGGCTCTTTGCTTTATAGCGAGATGACCCTGTACTGAAATGATAGATTCCATGTAAAATTGCAATTAATATTTCTCTTTTTTTTCTCCTTTTGTACAGATACTAGCAGAGTCCAGTAGGAATGAAACTAAGGCAAGGAGCTTCACCTCCACATCTTTCCACTAGGACAAAGCAGAACACAAACTCTGGCAGGAAATTGAGTTGTTTATATTCTTATCCTAGTGATGCTGCTCCATCAAATGACATGTTGAAAGAGAATTCAATGTTTTAATTCCATTTAGTGCTAATCAAATAAATGTGGGTGAGATTACAGTTTCATTGACTTCTTTCCCTTTTTTCATTAGTTAGCCCTAGTTTTCTTTATGATTCTTAACATAAGGTAACATTAAAATGCTCAGGAGACAGAAAAGATTATATGTCATGCTGTGATTTATTAAAGCCAGAGAAAGAACTTCTTCATTTCTCAACTTTTTCACAGATAATTCATTTTGTAGTCTTAAAAGATAATTGTTTTCTGTTTTTCAGAACTTTCTATTAATACTTTTTCTTTGAAAAATGGTATGTTTTAGTATACCAACCTACAAGGGGGGGAATTTAACATTTTTAAATCACTGGCCTTTTCCATTCTGGGATTGTTTTTATACATATCTTTAGTACAATTCTTTGGGGAAAAAAACTAAGAAATTTTGATGGGCTGGTGGAAGATGGAGGATAGGTAAAAGCAGGATTCACCTCCTCTCAGGTCCAAAAAAAGCAGGATTCACCTGCAGTCCACAATGAAGCCGGTAGAAGGGGCAATGTCCCTAATTGGGCTGGACCCACACCTGTGGGTGGTGGAGGATCACCGGGAGTGAGAGTGAGGCTGCACAGGCTCTCCTGAAGGAGAGGTAAGTACTGGTCTCATTTGGGTTCTACACAGCCCAGGGTCTCAGCCCAGGGAAGAGGAGAATCCAATAACTCTGACTGTAAAAACCAGAGGAACCAGGTGAGATAGAAGGAGATTGAAACCCTAGATGCCCCTTTGAAGGACCCACGCTCAGGCTTTCTGACCTGCAGACACTCACCTGGGACACCAGAGGTGGGTCAGAGACTCCAGCAGGATTCATGCCGAGAAAGTTTGTATTACCTGGCACCAGAACGAGGGCTGGAAGGGCAGCCACCATTGTGCCTTAGTCCAGCCCGCCTAACGGGCAATCTACAGATTCTGCCAGCTTGACTGTGAAGACCTACACACACACACACACACACACACACACACACACACACACACACACATAGGGCCATTGGGAAGCACTGGCCTGAGGAGATCAGCCTGCCCAGCCAAACTGCAGTTTGCCCAGGGCTTTTGTTTCTGGACGGCTGCCTCATCCTGCACCTTTTCAGGGCTAGATATTCACAACTGGCAGCCAGCCCTGTGAGTGTGCATTTCTGAGATAGTTTTGGGCAGATCACTGCTGCCAACTTGAACTTGGGTGGATCTCGAAATCTGTGGGCCAGTCCAGACAGTAGCTAGTCCTGCTGTGATCTGGAACTTCTGCTGGAATGCATTAATGGTGACAGAAGTTGCAGCAAGACTGAGTCTGTATTGATCTGACTGCCACTGTCTCCCTGAGACCCCACCACATCTGACCCACAAATTACCCTGGGCGGCCCATTGACAGTAAATCTCCGCAGCCCTGCCCCCTGGTCTCCCAATCCACACAAGCAACAACCTTTGGCTAGCACAGGGCTGGCACTGCAGGGAAATCAGTTGCAGGGCTGCCTGAAAGAGTTGCAATATTGGTTCTGGGGAGAGCAGGAGTCTGTGAGACCACCCCAGACAGCAGCTGGTCTCAGTGTGATCTGTGACAATAGCAGGAACTCCTGGGCACAGAAGTTGAAGTAAAACTGAGGCTGTATTCACCTGACAGCCCATGTCTCCCTGAGATCCCACTTCACCCAAGCCACAGAGTGCCTGCAGCCCATTGACAGGTAGCCTCTCCTGCCCTTCTTGGCTCTGGGGTTGCGCATTCTGTGCAGGCATCAGACCTCAGCTAGCGCTGTGAGCACATTTTGGGGAAAACAGTTGTGGGCAGACCACTGCTGCCTGTTCAAGCTGCTATATCTCTTGAGGGGATTGCAGGGGTCTGTGGTACTGCCCCGGACAGCAGCTTGTCTCTATGTGATCTCTCAGTATTGTGAGTACATGAAGTCACAGGAATTGCAGAAAACTGAGGCTATTGGCCTGATGGCCCATGAATCCCTGAGCTCCTGCTCATCCAATACATAAAGTGCCCTCTGCATGGTGACAGGCAGCTGCCTTTCCCCTGGGGTGGCACATTCAGGCTTGAGGTGGGCAACAGCTGACCGTGCTATGATTGGAAACTTGTACAGTGAGACACAGAGATAGTGCTGGCATATAAATTGACATTGCAGTGGCAGGGGAAATTTTACTCAGTAGACCCAGGAGACTCGTGGGGTCCTTGCACCACCCAACATGCATAACACCCAGAGGATTACTGGCAACTGACAGGCGGTGTCAGATCTGGAGGAACACTGGTCCCTTGGCTAAACTGCCCTAGGTTAGGGACGGGGATAACCGGACCTCTGTCTACAGCATTATCTCTTCCACTTACCTGTAGATGCAGCACAGGCAACAACCATCTGTGGATCACTTTGTAGTTCCCACTGGGTATCCCTGAGCAATCAAAAGCAGCTGACCTTGACCTACTGGGGAAGTTCTCCTTAGGATCACAAAACCAACGCATCTGGAGTCTGGCACCAGACCACAATGGAGCAACTCCTGAATGGCTCCATTAGTGATATACACAAGGGTGACTGCAACAAGTACACAAGCCTGCTAGGGCAAATCTCACTCAGTGGGGTCAGCTGCCACACAGCAACTCTTACCCTATGGGTGCAGCCAATTCCCACAATCAGCATGAGCATCAATCTCATTCACTGATGTACTAACAACAATAAAAGCTTAGCGAGAGCGGATTACACACAACCCACGCAAAAATCATGTCCAGAGCCCCTGGCACAGGGGATAAGGGAGAGTGTGCCACTGGGTCACATAGGACACCATCCACATTAGGCCATCTGGCCAAGCCTAAGAAGTGAAAAAAATATTCCTGACACATAGAAATGAAAACAGAGAAGCTAATAAAATGAGAAAACAAAGAAACATGCCACAAATGAAATAACAGGAGAAAACTCCAGAAAATAAGCGGAATGAAATGGAGGCAAGCAACCTACCAGAGACAGAGTTCAAACTAATGGTTATAAGGATGCTCTATGAACTTAAAGGGAGACTGGATAGCACAATGAGAACCTCAACAGAGAGATAGTAAGCATAAAAAAGGACATAGAATCATAAAAAAGAACCAGACAGAAATGAAGACTACAATAACTGAAATGAAGACTACACTAGAAGAATTCAACAGATTGGATGAAGCAGAAGATCGAATCAGTGAACTAAGAGATAAGGTAGCAGAAAACACCCAATCAGAACAACAAAATAAAAAAGAATTTTTAAAAGATGAGGATAGTTTAAGAGACCTCTGGGACAACATGAAGTGTAACAATATCTGGATCATAAAATACTCGAAGTAGAAGAGAGGGATTGAGAATCTATTTGAAGAAATCATGGCCAAAGACATCCCTAACTTGGCAAAGGAATTAGACATACAAATTCAGGAAGCACAAAGAGTCCCACAAAAAGGAATTCAAACAGACTCACACACAGACACATTATAATTAAAATGCCAAATGTCATAGACAAAGAGAGGATCTTAAAAGCAGCAAGAGAAAGGCAGGTAGTCATTTACAAGGGTAACCTCATGAGAATATCTTGTGATTTTTCAGTGGAAACTTTGCAGGCCAGAAGGGACTGGCAAGAAATATTGGTAGTGATGAAAAACAAGAATCTACAACCATGAATACGCTACCCGGCAAGGCTTTGGATTAAAATGGAGGGTGATATAAAGAGCTTCCCAGACAGGGAAAAGCTTAAGGAATTCATCACCAACAAGCCAGTATTACAAAAAATGTTAAAGGAACTTTATAAAAAGAGAAGGGGTAAGAAAGACAATAGAAAAACAAATATGAATAATAAAATGGCAGTAACTATGTACCTATCAGTAATCACTTTAGATGTAAATGGATTAAATGTTCCAATCGAAAGACATAGGATAGCCAAATGGATAAGAAAAAAAAAAATCCATGCATATGTTGTCTACAAGAGACCCACTTCAGATCAAAAGACACTCACAGACTGAAAGTAAAGGGAAGGAAGAAGATATTTCACGGAAATGAAAATGAAAAAAAAAAAAGCCAGTGTAGCAATACTTATATCAGATGAAATAGATGTTAAAACAAAGGCTATAATAAGAGGCAAAGAAAGTCTTTGCATAATGATAAAGGGATCGATAAATCAAGAGGCCATAACCCTAGTAAAGATATATGCACCCAACTTTGGAGCACCTACATACATAAAGGAATCATTGACTGACATAAAAGGAAAGATCAACAGTAAGACTGTTTAACAACCTATTGATGCAAATGGACAGATCTTCCAGGTAAAGAATCAACTAGGAAACTATGAGCCTAAATGACACACTAGACCACATGGATTTAATAGATATTTTCAGGTCATTTTACCCCCAAAGCAGCAAAATGTACATTTATCTCAAGTGCACATGGAACATTTTTCAGGATAGACCACATGTTAGGACACAAAACAATTCTCAATAAATTTAAGAAGATTGAAATCGTTTCAACTATCTTCTCTGGCTGCAACAGTATGAAACTGGAAATCAACTACAAGAAAAAACTGGAAAATACACAAACACATGGAGGCTAAATAACATGCTACTAAACAATGAATGGGTTATCCATGAGATCAAGGAAGAAATCAAAAGATATCTATAGACAAATGACAATGAAAACTCAAAATCTATGGGACACAGTGAAAGCAATCCTAAGAGAGAAATTCATAGCAATACAAGCCTATCACAAACAAAAAGAAAAAACTCAAATAAACAATCTAAACTTACACTTAAAAGAACTAGAAAAGAGCAGCAAACAAAGCCTCAAGTGAATAGAAGGAAGAAATAATAAAGTTCAAGGCAGAAATAAACAAAATAGAATCTAGAAAAAGAATACAAAAGTTTAATGAAACCAAGAGCTGGTTCTTTGAAAGGATAAACAAAATTGACAGATCCTTAACCAGACTCATCAAGAAAAAAAAAAAAGAAGAAGACTTAAATCAATAAAATCAGAAATGAATGAGGAGAAATAACTATGGACACCACAGAAATACAGAGAAACATTAGAAAATACTATGAGCTATGTGGGATATAAACCTAAAAGCAACAAATGAACAGAACAAACAAACAGAGACTCATGGACATGGTCTGTAGACTAGTGGTTACCAGAGGACTATAGAGTAGTGGTTAGTAGAGGGATGGGGGAGGAGGGAGGTGGTAGACGGTATAAAGGGGGTCAAATATAGAGGAGTAAGGGGAGGAAGAAGCATATAAAAGGAATCAAATATATGGTAGCTGAAGGAAACTGGACTTTGGGTGGTAAACACACAATAGAATATACAGAAGTTAAATGATAATGTACACCTAAAAATTATATAATTGTATTAACAAATGTTACCCAATAAACACAATAAAAAGAAAAAGAAAATACTATGAGCTTTTATATGCCAAGAAATTGGACAATTTGGATAATGCCCACATTCCTAGAAACATACAATCTCCCAAGACTGAGTCAAGAAGAAACAGAAAATCTGAACTGACCGATTATTAACACCAATGAAATACAATCAGTAATCAAAACCCTCCCAATAAACAAAAGTCCTGGACCAGATGGCTTCACAGGTGAATTTTACCAAACATTCAAAGAAGAATTAACACTTATTTTTCTCAAACAATTCCAAAATACTTAAGACGAGGGAAGGATCCCTAATTCATTTTATGAGGCCACTATAACATTGATTCCAAAACCAGACAAAGAAATTACAAAAAAAGAAAACTATAGGCCAACATCTATCATGAACATTAATGCAAAAATCCTCAACAAAATATTAGCAATACAAAATCAGCAATACATTAAAAATATCATACACCATGATCAAGTAGGATTTATTCCTGAGATGCAAGATTGGTACAATATCTTCCAATTAATTAATTAATGTGATACGCCACATTAACAAATCAAAAGATAAAAACTATATGATCACAACAATATATGCAGAAAAAGCATTCGACAAAACCCAGCATTCATTTAGGATAAAAACTCTCATAAAGTGGCCATAATAAAGGCCATATATGACAAATCTACCGCTAACATCATACTCAAATGTTGAAAGACTAAAAGCATTTCCCTTAAGATTAGGAATAAGACAAGGATGCTCACTTTCACCACTCTTCTTCAACATTGTATTGCAAGTCTTAGCCATAGCAATCAGACAAGAAAGAGAAATAAAAGGTATCCGAATTAGAAAGAAAGAAGTAAAACTCTTGTTATTTGCTGATGACATGATACTATATAGAGAGAACCCTAAAGATTACACCAAAAAACTGTTAAAACTGATCAATGAATTCAGTAAAATAGCAGGTTACAAAACAAATATTCAGAAGTCAGTGGCATTTTTATACACCAGTGATTAATTTTTGGGAAGAGAACTTAAGAAAACAATCCCATTTACAATTGCACCGAAAACTATAAAATACCTGGGAATCAAATAAAACAAGGAGGTAAAAGATCTGTTCTCGAAAATTATAAGTCATCGAAAAAATAAATTGAAGAAGATACAAATAAATGGAAGCATATACCATGCTATGAGTAGGAATAATCAACATCATTCAAATGGCCATACTACCCAAAGCAATCTAGAGATTCAATGCAATCCCTATCAGAAAAACAATGGCCTTTTTCAGAGAGCTACCGCAAATCATCCTAAAATTTATATGGAACCATAAAAGACCCTGAATCATGGCAAACTCGAGCAAGAAGAACAAAGTTGGAGGTATCACACTACCTGATATCAAACTAAACTACAAGGCTACAGTAATCAAAACAGCATGGTACTAGCATAAAAACAGATACATTAATCAATGGACTAGAATAGAGAACCCATAAATTAATCCACACCTATATGCTCACTTCATATATGCAAAAGAGGTAAGAATATAGCATGGGGTAAAGACAGTTTCTTCAATAAATAATTTTGGGAAAATGGGACAGATACATGCAAAAAAAAATTTAAAAAAAAGAAAGAAACTGGACCTCATTCTTACACAGTATACAAGAATAGACTCAAATGGAGTAAAGACTTAAATGTAAGACCTAAACCATGAAACTTCTAAAAGAAAACATAGGCAGTAAACTCTCTGATATTGCTAACAGTAATTTCATTTTGGATATATCTCCATGGGCAAGGGAAACAAAAGAAAAAAGAAACAAATAAGACTACATCAAACAAAAAAGTTTTTGTACAGCAAAGGGAACCATCAACTAAATGAAAAGACAACCGAGTGATTGGGAGAAGATATTCACTATTGACACATTTGATAAGTGGTTAATATTCAAAATATATAAAGAACTCATACAATTTAACAACAACAACAGCAACAACAACAACAAAAACAAACAATTCAATTAAAAATGGGCAGAAGATCTGAACAGCTACTTTTCCAAAGAGGAAATACAGATGGCCAATAGACATATGAAAAGATGCTCAAGAGAAGTGCGAATTAAAACCACTATGTAATATCACCTGACACCTGTCAGAATGGCTATCATCACTAAATCAAAGAACACCAATGTTGGCGAGGATATGGAGAAAAGGGAACTGTCATACATTGATGGTGGGATTGCAAATTGGTACAGCCGCTATGAGAAACAATCTGGAGGTTTCTCAAAAAATTAAAAATAGATATATCTTTTGATGCAGCAATTGTACTTCTGGGTATTTATCCAAGGAAAACCATAACAATAATTCATAAAGATCTATGCACCCCAATATTCATGGCAGCACAATTTACAATAGCCAAGCTATGGAAGCAACATAAATGCCCATCAGCAGATGATTGCATAAAGAAGTCATATATACAATGGAATTTTACTCAATCATTAAAAACATGAAATCCTACCATTTGCAATGACATGGATGGACCTAGAAGTTATTATGCCAAGTGAAAGAAGTCAGACAGAGAAAGATAAATACCATATGATTTCACTTATGCAAAATCTAAGGAACAAATAGAACAAACTAATCAAAAACAGACACACAAATATAGAGGACAATTTGGTGACGGACCGGGAGGGTGGGAGGTAGGGGAACTGGGAGAATGGGATGAAGGGTTGAAGAAGCATAAATTAGTAGTTGAGAGATGGTTACGGGAATGGGGAGCACGGTATAGGTAATGCAGTTAGCATTAATATATTGGCTAAGTGGAAAACCAGAGGAGAGAAGGAACAATTAGGGTGATCATTCTATAAACTATATAAATGTCTAACCAATGTACTATATACTTGAAACTAATAAAATAAAAAAAAAATAAAAATAAAACTTTGTTTAGTGAATGATTGAGCAGCTACAATATAGAAAATCAAACTTACAAAAAGCAAAAAAAGAAAAAAGGAAATTTTACTGACTTGTCGATTACCTTTTAATTTTATTTAAGAGAACTTCAGGATATTCTCCCCCATTTCTCAGACATGTTAACTTCTAGAAGACAGCATCATTAAATTTTATGGTTTGCTATGGTCTAGTGTGATCAGAGCCAAAAAAACCAATTTATTCTTTTTAAAAAAATATTCTTTAAAAAACTGTTCTCTGGATAAATTGATGCTGGTTCTATCTGAAGGTTGTAACTTCTCCTAGCTGTGCTGTTTGGGGTTTGTTTCTCAGAACCTCATACCTGTGTATGCAGAGATTTTTTTTTTAAGTTTCTTTCAGCTTTCTGAAAGGGAAATACCAAGCTATCGATAATTATTTACAAAGAAAATATGTACAAAATACTCAAGATACAGTGTTAAGATAATGCCTTTTTTAAACATGCAGATATGTCTCATAAATATCAATTAATCTGATCCTATAAGAGAACTATGTCATTTAAAACATATAAGTTGAATTGATTAGATTGATTATTTCACAATGGAATAAGATTTTAGGAAAAAAATAGTATTTCAAAGATAGAATTTGCATAGTCATTACATAATGGAGAAGCTGTTCTCATATTATCTGTCAGCTTTTGTAAATATTCCTTATCCTGCCATTAAAATAAGAGGAAAAATTAGTATTCTATAGTGATGATAAATATGAGTTCTAGAAAGATACATCCACTATTTGGTTTCAAGGGAAATGGTAAAATATCTGAGTGTTCAGTAGAACTGTGTGTTTTTTTTAATAAAATATGTACCATGCATGCTGAATTAGAACATTTGGAGTCTGAGATTACTATTATAGGTAAAAAGAACAATTCTGATAAAATAGCTAACAATGACTATGAACATTTATTGAGAAATTTCAGGGAGTCAGACACTGTACTCAGGGCTTCATATGCACTTTTTATATTTGTATTCATAAGAAATTTCTTAGATAGTATTGTCATCAGTGGCAGATCTGATGCCTACAGTATTTAAGAAACTTGACCAAGGTTATCCAGCCCAGTAGTAGTTAAAGGATAAAGGTTTGTCTTCATCATTATGCTTTTGGAAAAGAGAAAGATATAGATTTAAATATTAAAACTTTGGATGTCCTTTATATTTTATGGTCATTAACCTTATTCTTCATGATCTTGGGATTTAGCATATTTATAACATTTGATTAAACTTTAATCAATATTGTTCTAAATGAAAAGTTCTCTAGTTCCCTTAGTAATCGACAAAGAAGCAGGTGCTACCAATCATTTCCTGCCTACGGATGTTTCTTATTTTTATTGTTTAGTTTTTGCACCTTTGGTCTCAGCCTCATCTCACGGTCTAATTTTAGCTCTAATCTAAAATAGTAAACCCACGAGAAGCCTCTCTCTCTCTCAAAAGTGGTTGACTCAGTATCAGCTGGCTTTACCGTGCTCAGATGTTACTCCTGCAGTGAATGTGTTCTCAGCTCACTGCCAGGATTTTCTGTGTCTGAAAGGCACACTGTTCTTTTCCTGTTCTTTGCTGAGTGCCTAAGTCCTTCTTCTAAGACTTCAGTCATCTGTTTCCTTTCACTTATTCTTCCTACACAGCTCAGATTCCTTATGAGTGTCCTACAGTATAAAACATTAGAAAGGACTCTGCCTGTACTCATGTGTCCTGTAAGACTCATCAATCTGTTTCTGACCTGTGACCATGATCATTCAATTTTCAGGTCATAAACCCACTCTCTGGCTTACAATTATGGATTCTGAAACCTAGAACCAGATAAATCCATGCGCTTTTTCATCCTAACTTGTATTCCCTCTATCAAGCCCATCTTCCAGACCTAAACTACCATGCTTGATTACTGTCACCTCTCAGTCACTGCTACCAATAATAGAGTGCTCCATTTTCCTAAATCATGCTTCCTTGCTATAAATCATAACAAAACTATGTGGTATCGTTTTACCAAGCATTAAAAATAGATAATTCCTTAAACAAAAAACTGACAGAAAATATGAGCTCCTCCATTTTGTCAAAATTATTTTATTATACCTTCCATGAAAAGCTTAAAATCACCAGAAAGTTGAATAACTTTCCTTTGGCTTCTTTAGATTTAGAGCTTTATAAACATTTTGATAATTTTATTTTTTCAAATTGTATCTCTGGAATTAACTAGCACCTAGATCAAAGAATAGAGCATTATCGGTTTCCCACTCAAAATAACAACTTTTCTGATTAGATTAGTTTTCCTGTTTTAGAACTTGACATAAATTGACTTAGGAAATTCGGATTTGTTTTCCTGAATTCATTTGCTCACATTATATTTTTAAGATCCATCCAAATTATTGCATGTAGTTATATTTATTTTCATTGCTCTGTAGAATTCCATTGCATGAATACACTATGGTTAATATATCCTATGTACTGTTGATTCCTAGTAGAAATGGTAAGAGGAAATGTATATGTACACACTTAACAGATGATGCCAAACATTTTTCCAAAATGTAGTACTAATTTATATCTCATCAGCAATATCTGAGAATTCCAGTTGTTTTGAATTTGTTTTTGTCTATCTTTTTAATTTTAACTCTTCTGATGAACACGTGGTGGTTTTGTGTGGTTTATTTTACAATTCCCTAGTAGAAAATAAAGTTGAATTTATATTTACAAATTTGCCTGTTTTTATGTCCTCTTTAATCAGTGCCTATTCCAATCTTATTCCTTTTTTTTTGTCTCAGGCCTTTTTTTTTTTCTTCACTCAGTGTGTTAGTGTTCTTTATATAGTGTGGAGATCTTTGATTTTAAGGTTGTAGCATATCTTGGGGTCTATTGGCTTCAGGTGGTAATAGAGTGTTTCAAATTACTATCTTGCTTCAGGCTCACTGGTTTCATTAATGTAAGTTAATTAAAACTACTAGGGAGTCATCCATTTTTTATGGCATATTTGGAATTAATTTTTTTCATAATACATTTTAAATAGATCTAGCACTTTATTCCTCTTATTTCCAGCATAAATAGGCAGTTAAAAATAAAAATATATTTAGAGAAGTATAAATAAAAAATTTTAAAAGGCTTGTTTTAATCATTTTTACTTAGATTTGTGTTATATTGTTAGGTTAGTTTACAACATAAAGTTAACTGAAGGTTTAAGAAATTATAGGACATTTGCAGACAAAAGTATTTCTTAATTTGTCTAAAATATCTTTGAGATTACATCTTGCAATGTAGTCCTCAATTTAAAAAAAAAAATCTGAGATCTTTAAATTGTCAATATTCCAGACATTATCAGATGATGCTAAATACGATTCTTGAAATATAATATAGGAAAGTACACAAAATTATAACTGCTTTACAACATATAAAATCTGCTACAAAAATGCAACTTGACTCAAAAGATAATATTCCATATCATACTCTGGATTGTTACACACTTAATCATTTGAAAGAATTGTAAGTTGAATGCAATACACATGTATCATGATAACTTTTTCTCTGGTTTTGATTGTAGTCTGCTTTCTTTCCCCTTAGTTATTATAATATTCTTATATATGATGTATTTTTAGAAAAGACTTCATATCTATTTTGGAATTCTGTGGTGTATATGCAAACAGATGACTACTAAATACTCTGTTTCTAATAGTCTGTGCCTTTTAAACTTACATTTTCCCCTTGTTTAAGTTGAGAGATGTGAGGTATTAGCACTGGTTTCTGATATATATTTGTCATTATTGGTCTGAATAAGTACAAATTTTAGTTTTGTTACTATTAATATGAGTGCACAAATCCAAGTCTATTTTTGTAGGCACAAATGAAGTGTTCAGATAAGATACATTGTTCTTTTTAATAATTTATTACTTCAATCCCATATTCTACTTATTCCTTACTAATTAAGTACACAAACCCAAATTTCTTTGTCCTGTCAAATCCTCATCAATTTATTGTTTTGTCCTCTAAAAAGTACAAAAGTTGCCTGCTTTGGTCATTTCCTTAGGTCCCATATCTATTAAACCTCCTTATGTACATATGTAATCAAATTTGATTTTCTTCTGTTAATTTCTTTCATGTCAATTTAATTCTTAGACCAGCAAGGAGAACTTAGAAGGGTAGAGGAAAAATTCAACCTTTCCGACAGTATAAACATGATGTAAGAGTTTGCTATGGGTACCATTTTCTATATGAGCCAGGCGTGAGTCAGGCCTACTAAAAGATGCTACACTGGGGAAACACATGAGTGTGCTCTGATTATTTTACTTCCATTAGTCTCACATCATCAGGCCAGGGCTGGGACTGGGAGCCCTCAGAAACCCTAATCTCTGTCAAGAAACAAATTATATTGCTCTCTGCATTGTTAACCTTGCATATTTCCATACTTTTGCCACTACAGAAATTTGTATCCTGTAACAGTGACTGTGGCTTTTTTTCCCTCAATCGTAGCATTCTCCTAAAACCTTTTGTCCCCATTTCATGCTTGTTTAGGAAATGTAATAAAGAGTTGGAGTTTTGTGAGTGAGAACTCTCCCTTTCTTTATGCTTTTTCAAAATATTATTTTCTTGTCCATTAATTTAAATATGTCTTCTTTAATAACTCAAGAATGCAATGTTCATAGTCGTTTTAACACCAGGAGACATTAAGTTAACAATTTAATTCAATTTTTATGACACTGAGTTTTTCATCTCTGCAACTTGTAGGAGAGATGAATCCTTATTGCATTAACTTATGAAAAATTATCAGAGATTTTAAAAATTATTCTTGATCATATTTTGCCTCTCTTTATATTTTCATTAAATTAGGTTGCAGTTAAAATGACATATAATAAACTGGAAAAGTTGGTTAATAAATGGAAAGGTGTTTCTAAAACCAGATCCGACTTGTTACCTCAATAGAGGTTGCCTTGATAATTACTTCTGAATTTTTCATAGAAACTTAGATGTTCTGTTATTTTCTGCCAACATTCTACTTCTTCTAAGATGCCAATCATCCCTTCCCATGGGAAGTAACAAATGACATAGATATTATAAGAAAAGCCCTTGATCTAAGATAAATCTAACTTTGAATTCTGTCTCTGCTGGCTGAGTGATACTTGGAAAGTTGCCAACTTTACTAACCTTCATTTTTACAACAATACAATTAGGAAAAATTGCACTAGTTTTGTGATTAGATGTTTTATTTGTTTGTTTGTTTTGTTGGCTTATTTAAATAAATTCTGTAGGCTAAAATAAGTAAACAATTCTTTACAGTTCTCAAAAAGTAATAAAGACAACTAAATGGCAACTATTGTTATTAATAAGGAATATATATTGGTTAATATTTCTGGAAGGCCCAAGAGTAACAAACAATTAATGCTTAAAGGTTAAGTTTAATCTTCTATATCTCACACAGAAAATTATTCATAATATGAAAAATACACATGAATTTTCAGTTTTGTTTATGCTAGCCAAATAGTTCCTTTCAAAATTTCTTTCTACATCCTGGACACTGTTTCTCTGAGCATAAAAAAATATGTTGTAAATATTTACTCTTAGCATATTGCTTGCCCTTTCATCATTTATAGCAACTTTGTCTCAGTGGTCTAGTATTCTGATGTAACCAAGTCTATCAGTCATTTTTTATTAGAATAGTAGACTTCAGTTAGTGTTATTCAACCAATGGCCTGCCCCCAAAGAAGGGTAAATCAGAATCTTCTGGGAGATACTGACATGTACTCCTTGCAGGCTGAGAAGCAGAGGTATGGCTCCACAGTGAGCATCACTGCTAAACTGTTGCAGCTGATACTGATATCACTGATGATGTGTTGGGGAATAAATGTTAAAAGCCACAGTTGTATAATCAAAAATATAAATACAGTGACACAAATCTTTGCTTCTGAATGTGAATATGAGATTCACATTCAAACCAAATTAGGAAAAATAGATACCACTCAAGAATAACAGCTTTGAAAATAACGATTTTCATGTTCTAACAGTACTGATGATGTTCCTGTGCACTTTTGGAATTTTTCTTTGACTGTGTTAAAATATGCATCACATAAAAGTTACCATTTTAACCATTTAAAGTGTATAATTCAGTCACATTAAGTACATGCGCACTCTTCTAAACTGTCACCATCACTTACATCTAGTACTTTTTCATCTTCCCAAATTGAAACTCCGTGACCATTAAACGATAACTCCTCAATCCACCCTCCTCATAGCCCCTAATAACCACCATTCTATTTTCTGTATCTATGAATTGAACTACTCTGGGAACCTAAAACCATACAATATTTGTCCCAAATCTGGCTTATTTCACTTAACATAAATATTTTTAAGACTGAATAATATTCCATTGTTTGTATATACCACATTTTGTTCATCCATTCATCTGTTAATGATTGTTTCCACATTTTCAGTTACTGTGAATAATAATGCCATGAATATTGACATACAAACACTCGTTCAAGACCCTGCTTTTAATTCTTTTGGATATATACTAAGAGCTATATTTTAATTGATATTAATTCTTGTATAAATGGCTGAAGAGAGAAATTGCCACTTTATTTTTTTCTTCCTCTTCTTGCAATTAAAACGACTGATTGCTTGTGAGCAATGAAAATCAATTTTCATTGGTGGATCTAGTTGTAAGTTATCGGCCTTAACCCAGAGTAAATACAGGGGATATTCCCAAATTAATTCTTTTGTTCTGTGTTCTTTTGACACCACCCAAGATTTACTTTAACATGACATGAACATTCACATTTTTGAGTCAGAAACTAAATCCCTACATGTCTGTATAAATAAAAGCCTTATTTGTTTACTTTTTGGATCTAGTTTATTAGAATGTTAATTCTCTAAGATCAGAAGAATAGTCTGTTTTGTTTTTCTCTGTATTTTTAGCACATACTTTAAATGTACCATTTCAGGGCATAAATGTATATATACAACTTTCACTATTACTTACATTGGATAATTCATTTCAGTAATGCTTTCATTGTGTTGCCTTTCCCCTAACATACTTTTAGTAATGCCTTAATCTACCATCCATAGTTTAAGCTATTAAGCATAGTTTTATTAATTGATATTTCAGTCTCATCTTTCTTGGTCAATTCTATATGTTTTCTTTTTCCTACATATAACACTAGTTTTAATTTAAAATTTATCACTATGCATTTCATGATGAACTAAAAAATTATGTATGTATGGTAGATGAAATACTACATTACACCAATATTATACAGTATGTGGTATAAAAGCCTCTTTAAAAATCCTGGGCTTGGTCTACAGCGGGCCATGCCACCGTGAACAAGCCTGATCGCATCTGATCTCAGAAGCTAAGCAGGGTCGGGCCTGGTTAGTACTTGGATAGGAGACCACCTAGGAAGACCAGGTGCTGAAGGTGTGAAAAATAAAAAATAAGGGATTGTAAACTGATAAGGTCCTTGCAATCTGTGAGGTCAACCAAAGGTTGCCTCATCTAAAATAAATAAATAAATAAAATGAAAATATTTTTAAAAAAATTCTGGGCTTCTCTTATTTTTTAAATCATCTTTCCATCAAGCACCAGATTTTGGTTGGCTCTGATTCAGGGTCATTTCCAAAAGATTTCTGTTGCTCTAAGTATGAGCTGAGAATGACTTAATTCACTTACCCTCTGATTAAATTTGGAATGGTGGAAGATTCTAGGCTTCAAGGCTAAAAGTGGCACTTGAAAATGTTCACCATTTAAAGATTTTTTTTACTCTCATTCTCTCCCAAGTTACCTGCCCTTTATTACTGTTCCACACAGAAACTCTGCACTTCTTTTCATGTGGATATTCGCTCATTGTATTTCCTCTACTTAGATTATCCTCCCCATTTAAGATTCACTGAGGTTATTATGCTGAGCAAAATAAGTCAGACAGTGAAGGGTAAATACGACATGATTTGATTTATATACAGAATCTAAGGAAGAAAAAAAAAGCAAACTAATTCAAAACAGACTCACAAATATAGAGGACAATATGATGACAGCCAGAGGGGAGGGGGTTTGGGGAGCTGGGAGAAAACAGTGAGTGAAAGGTTAAAGAAAAACAAATTAGTGGTTGATAGATGGTCATGGGGATGGGGAGCTTGGCATAGGGAATGAAGTCAGCAGTATTGTAATGGGTATATGTATAGCCATAGGGAAGATAGAGTAATTGGGGTGATCATTTCATAAATGATATAAATGCCTAACCAATGTATTATTTACTTGAAACTAATAATAAAATAAACTACTAAAAAAAAGGTTCACTGAGGAATTGTAAGGACCTTTCATTGTCATACAAATCCTTAATCCTCTAGGCAACTATTTATATCATTTCACCAATTGAAATGTCTCCTTCTTTGGAATTCACATAGGAATTTGTGCTTTCCAAATTGAATTACTTATTATAGCATATACTTGCTTCAATATGTTGCTAAACTTTCTATCTCTTTATTTTTCCCTCTCTCCAACTTACGTAGAATACTGCATTGCATGAAATTGGTTTCCTGAAAAACATTCCTTCCCTATCCTGAATAACCAACCCACTGATAGATTGAGGGATGGAATGTCCTGGGGAGTTCTCACTAGTCCTAGAGAAATAATCTATCCCATTGTGTTTATATATCACAAGAAATTCAGTTGTTCATTCTAAGACATCTTTCACCACCCAGATAATTCTTGCCATGTAACTCTTTATTTTTTTTTTATTTTTTAAAAATTTTAATTAATTATTTGTTTTTTATGGTGACATTGGTTAACGGAATCCAATAAGTTTCAGCTGTACACTTAATAATAAGGCATATATATATTTACACTGTTGTTCACCTCTCATGGTTAGATTTCTTTCATTAAGCACATATTTGACCCCCTTTATCCTGTCTACCTCCCCGCTCCCACCACCCCCTAACCTCTGGTAAACACTAGTTTATAGTTCATGTCCATGTTCTCTGTATGTTTGTCCTGTTCATTTGTTGCTTTTAGGTTTATAACTGACATATAAGTGATATTATGTGTTTTTCAACGTTTTCTGTCTGGCTTATTTTACTTAGCATGATTATCTCAAGGTCCATCCATGTTGTCACAAATGGCAGTATTTCATCTCTTATAGCTGAGTAGTATTCCACTGTATATATGTACTACTGCTTCTTTATCCAATCATCTATCAAGGGGCATTTCAGTTGTTTCCATGTCCTGGCTACCATGAACAATAAAGATATTAGATATATGCATTTTATAAACTCCAGAGAGAGTATAGTCACATAATCATTTAAAATATCAACTTAGTGGTTATGAAAAATCTAAAAAGTTAACATCTATAGAAACATCTAGGTAAATATTTATGCTATTGATAGTCAATAATTGTAAATTTCCTATAAAATAATTTATCCAACTTTTACAACTGAACTTGTTTTTCAAGTTTTTTAAATATATTCATCTAACAATGTTATTACAATATTAGACACCATGCTTCCATATAAATTATGTTTAAGTCCATATTTGCTATAAGACTAATACGGAATGTAATCATATTTAATTTAGTGCTTTAAATAAACCAAGGAATAAAAATTATGATAGTATTTCCATGCTATAAATTATGAAAGCAATTACAATTATGGAAAGATAATAATAGTATGTACATAAATATCTTTCTAAAGTCTTTAGAAAAACTTTTTATCTGCCAGATTTGGGCATCTTTAACTTTATATGCATAATAACATTAATAATAGTAAATATATACATATATTTAACTTATGTATTTATCTCAGTTTTTTTAAATTGGTTGCTCTTCTTGTCTTTAACTTCTTTTCAATATGGGCTGTGTCAGTTTTTCCTCTTGACTTTAAAAATATTTGATTAAATATTTAATTTGTGTAATTAAATTTTATTAGAATTGAATCATTAATCTCTGTTGCTGAACTGTGTAGAACAAGAATGTCCTTTCATTTGTCTTGAATTTACCTTTATCCACTTTAAGAAATGTCCTCTAATTGTTAGGTGTCACATTTAGTCACAAAACAAAAGAATGTCTTAAATGTCTTAAAGACACAATACCTAATTGAGAAAATGAAAGGCAGGAAGGGCAACATGGATGAACCTGGAGGGCATTGTGCTAAGAGAAATAAGACAGAGAAAGAAAAGTAAACACTGTGTGATCTCACTTATAAGCAATTAAATAATTGAAGCAAAAACTATTGAGCCAGAGCCTAGAACAAATACCAGTAATTCTCCAAGTATGCTGTGTGACCTTATACAGGTCACTTACCATTTTGAGTGAAAGTTTCTCATCAATAACCTAGTAATCATATATAACTAACTAGATTAAATGAACAAATACATGAAAGGCATTAAATACATGGTAGTTTCACTATTTTAAATATGACTCAGAGTTTACTGACTCTCAAGGTAGAAAGTATTACTAATATTATCATCATCACCATCAGAATCATTATCATTATTATTATCAAAAAGAGGAAGAATATCAATGTCATGGAATTAAAAAAGTCCTAGTACTGAGTTATAAAAGAAAATTGTTTCCATATGGGGTATTATATAGGGAATATCTAATAATGTAGTATATTTTTACTGTAATTAGAAGAATTTCAATAGTAATAAACACTATTGGAAAACATAGCAAAAGTGCTTTATTAAATATCCATATTTTTGTTTATATGGCAAGACTACAAATTTACAGAAACTCATTTAAAAAAGTCAACAGTCTTTGAGAACAACAGACACACACTCTAAACTATTTGATATAAAAAATTTTCTGACATTACAAGACTATTAAGAATCATTTTATCTTAAAATGCAGAACTGTAGCTGAGACAAAAACTGTTTGAATAAATCATTAAATAAACTCTATATTTTTGACATATAATTAAAAACAAAAATATATTTTAAGCCCAAAGCTGTTTTGTTTACATAGAAGCAATGATTGATAAATTTGGTAAAATATATAAATAAACAAAAAAAATACAAGCAACAGCAATGATAAATGATTGGATCTTGGATATGCAATTTACTAAGCCCTTGAGAAGGTACATTGATTGTAGTGAATCATATCAACTGGGCAGTCTTGAATTGTCATACATATCCCTACTAACACATACACACACATACACATACACACACAATCAGAAAGAAATATTATGGTTTTCTTTCTTGAGACTATAAAGTAATTAAGGTTAAATGAGATTACAAAGGAGAGGCCTTGGTCCAAAAAGGAATAATGTCCTGGTTCCTGACACAGGGTTCTTAAAACCCCTTTAAATAGGGGTGACAGGAGAACATTTTGTTCTAATATTTAGTCTGTGACCCCAGTTTTTAATGCATATCTGTGACCTCAGTTTCTAATACATAGCTCTTAAGACCTTTCTAATTTCCTGAGTGATAGGAACATCTGATACTGAGCTCCTAAATCCCAGAGAATTTCCTGGATGATAGGAATATCTTTCTTTCTAATGAGGTGACACTTGGTGGGCTTCTGGATGAGTGCAGGTTACAGAAAGAACAAATCATGTTTTTGAAGCTTTAAATCTTCATTTCTATACCCCACTCTCAGAGAGGGAAAATAGCTGAAAATGGAGTTGATAATCGATCATGCTCATGTGATGAAGCCTCCATAAAATATCTCTAAAATATGAAATTTGGAGAGCTTCCAGGTTGATGAATACATCCACTACCAGAAGGATGGTGCACCTGAACACTACGGAAACAGAAGCTCTTGAACTAGGATGCTTCCCAGTCTTACTCTATGTATCTCTTCATCTGACTGTTCATCTGTATCCTTTATCACGTCCTTTAGGGCATAATAAACTGGTAAATGCAAATAAGTGATTCCCTGAATTCTGTGGGCTGTTCTAGAAACTGACTGAATTCAAGAAGGGGCGTTGTGGGAACTTCTGATTCATAGACAAAAGTTGTGGTTGTCTGAGAACCTACTATTTTTAATTGACATCTGAAATAGGAGGCAGTTTTGTGGGGCTGAGCCTTAACTTGTGGGGTCCGCACTAACTCCAGTTAGTATTAGAATTAAATTGATTTGTAGGACACCCAGCTGGTTGCTGAGAATTGCTTGATGAGTGGCAAACCCATATATCTGGTGATGTAAGTATGATAGTAGTGTGATAGTAAAGAAGAAACACACAAATGGAATGTGTGTTTTTTTTTCCTATATAGTATATATTAGGATACTAGCAATTTTTTTTGATCATTATGCTAAATCCTTTGGAAAGAGTAAAAAAAGACATTTAATATATAGGATATGACTTAGCAGCTGAATTGATTCATCCTCATTTGGTATAAGTGTAGCTTTGAACATTTTTATGAAAATTATGGACCCTATCTCCATAAGAAGGACTAGCAGGCATATGAGTAAAGGCTTTTCATTTTAGAGCAGTCATGGGCTCCAAGGATCTCATTAAGAGCTGCTACTTTCAAATGCCACTTGTTTAAAAAAGTAGATTTTCAGGAATACGGGAAGAGAAAAGTAAATTACAATATGTCCATGTGGTGGAATATTAAATGTTCATTAAAATAATATATTTGAAGAATATCTAATGATATAAAATACTTTTGATATAACATGAATGAAAAAGGAAAAAACTCAATATTTTAAAACCAAAAATGCATGATCAAAATTATGTATTCGTGTCTTTGTCTATGGGTGTGTGCATGTGTGTGTGTAACCCTGGAGGGAACATAAAACTATGCAAATTTTAAAAGCATTCAAAAGTATAGGATTATAAATTATTTCTTTTTTATATACTTTCCTTAATTTTATGCAATGATAGAACTTTTTAATTAAGAAGAAGTTAATGTTAAATGTGTCAAAAGCCTATAGGGAAAAGAGATAACAGAAGTTATAAAACATAATATACAAAATGAAACATCTTTGGTTCCTCTCTATGCCTTTTCCAAAACATCATCTCTTGCATCTAAAAAGCCTGGAGAGAGAGATATCATGCGAATCTTTACTATTTTTGCATCAACGAGCCCTAGCTTATGCTAGTTTAGAATATATTAATTCCTCCTAAAATAAAAAAGAATTTGCTTACTTGTTTGTCTGTAAGAAGATATTTCCTCAGGCATATATGATTTACTTGTGAAGATTTAACCCAGAAGCAATGACTACAGAGAGAAGTAACCTTGCAAAGCAGAATCTAATTATTCTTTATATGTATAGCTTTGCTTCATGTATTAGTCATCTGGTATGCAACATATTTAATAATTAGATTTTGCAGAAATTGTAGAAACAATACAAAATGAAGCAATTTAACTACAAAAACTTAGTGCAATGAACGTGTTAAATTTAGTCCTTAGAGAGTATTTAATGAACTCTTGTTAAATAGGGGCTTTTAGTTCCTGCAATTTTCATTAAATTCAAGCATTATCTTTAATCTTTCCAAAATTACTAAGAGAAAAAAAAATTCTTGAAGCAAGATAAATTTGTAAATTTTGGAAGGTTCTAATGAATCAGCTATTTAAATTTCTAAGCATCGGTCATAATAAAAGTAAAAATTAAATTTTCATTATGATAGAAAGTGAAATCTAGCACTATAATTTTTAAATAATACATCACTCCTCTACACCTGCCCCCACACTGCTCACCTAAATATTTCAGCCAACCACACTTCACTTTTATTGATTTGTCTCTCCCCACCCTTCCCACTTAAATAATTCAATCACATTTGAGGTCTAAATTGGTTTCTGAAAAAGTAAGATAGAATTTCTTGGTTTGTATACCAAACATCCCTTCCTCCCTTATTTTGGACACAGAACTCCATTTTTTTCCTCCCTTGGGTTTCTATATCTCAATATGCCATATGCTCTTAGTGAAACTGTCAATCACAGTGCTCTGTGGTCCATCCTTGGCCAAGGGTACATACATTTCTTAATCTAAGCTAATCACATGCTCCTGTTCAGACACTTGACCCTTGTGCTTTGGTACAAGATCCTAGACGTCTCAATGGCACTGTCCCCCAAAAAGCCAGTGTTCTGATTTCTGATCAAAATTGTTAAAGCTTGTCTGTTTTTTTTTGTCCTTCCTTAGACTCTATTCAACTTTTCCTTTGTACAAGCCACCAAATTATCTTTTCATAAGCTATTTTTAGTATGCTTCTAATCAAATAACCATCCCAAGTACAGTTGAGAACAACCAATTTAGTCCATATCAGAATCAGAATATAGGGACTATATCTTCCCACCTACAGAAAGAGTTTGCATTTTCCCTCTCAAAGTACCAAAGACATTATAAAATACAAATTTCCCACTTAGTGTTCAAAACTTAATCAAGTATTTTATTTTTTCATATTTTCTCCTTTGCAAAATAGATGATTATATTAGTATGACCATTAATTTGGGGAGAACTATTATCTGTGCTTTTGTTCATATATTATCTGATTGTCAATAAAGATCAGGGTATCAAATTGAAAGACTCTTAAGAGTATGACTGCTTTTCTAATATGTCCCAAACTACAACTCTTGGTTCTACAAAGTACTTAGAAAAAAAAAAAAAAGACATGGAATCCTATACACGATAATTAAGAGGAATAAATGAGCATTTATCATATGTGATTGCTTTATTTTTAAATGTCACTCAAACATATCATAGCTAATAACAATAATCATATAGTAATAATAATTATAGCTTTTTAAATTGGGTGTCCTTCTCATAAGTTAATTACTTTGCAGATATCCTTTTGCTTGAAATTTTCAAATACCCTAAGAGGTGTAGTAATATTTATCCTGATATAATGTTGAAGATTTTAAAGCTTAGAGAGGTTAGTAAAGATCAAAGATGTGTATGGATCCCAGGCCTGTCTGAAACCAAAGTCAGAGAATCTTGAACAATTTATTACATGAAATTTTTAGGTACCTGCCTTCTCTCTACTATTCTATTAATGTAATTTTTAATTTGAGTCGTGCCATTGGTAAATCATCTGAGTTATAACATTTTTAATACATATTTTTTATAAAATTTCTCTTTACCTCTTGTCCTTTACTCTCATGTATATCTAAGCATTTATGGAATATCATTTAATAAGAATCTTCCATTACTTAAATTGAGACGATGGACTCACTAGAGTATCCAAATGCCTTGCACATTTTAATAAATATAAGCATAGCAATCTCTATCAAGGAATCTTGATAGAAAGGATATGCTGTAAATAAATAACTGAGATTAGACTTTGAAAACAGAAAGTGACAGCATTAAAATAATGATTTCCCTTAAACTGGTTGTCTGCATTTATTTTCAAGATATTGCATAGGGGACTAATTAGGTACAAGTTATCAAGAGGGAGTAAAACAAGAACAGAATAGATTAATTGAACTTATAAAAGTTCCTGGAGATAAAAAATGAATTAGCTTTGGAAGAAGACTTGTGTTTTGAATAATGATTATAAAGAATGACAAACTAAATTTGTTTCCTATTTCTGAAACATGAAATTTTCAGTTTGTGCTTTTGGATCCATATAAAATGTAAATTAAACTGAAATGCAGGCCTCAAAATATAAAAATTAAAAAATCAAAAGAAATCAGGAAATATTTAAGAATAAACTAAATTGTTAATTGTTTACTGTGTAGATAAAACCAAGAAATCCTTTACGTACTGTAATTTCCCTGTTTCTTCCACAGAAAAGTTATCACTATTTGACATTAAATGTAGTCGCTATGTGGTCATACTGACTGTCATTAAATAGTCATAAATTTTCTTGAACACCAGTAATGTTTGATGTTTTCACCATCCTCTACCTCTCTTGAAATTCCTCCTCTCCTTTGGCTAACAGGCCATTATTACATGCAGTTAACTTCTCTTTTCCATGGCCTCTTCAGTAGCTGTTTCTTTCTCTCATTCATTAAATGAAGGTCATCTCCAAACTCAGTCTTTTGCTCTTTTCTCCTGCCAGTCTCTCAGAGAGACAGGGCTAGATGGCCCTGGAGGTTCATTAATTCTTCTCTTTTGATGGATAAATGGAAGTAGGTCATTGTATCAGGGCTGGCTCAATGGATCTTAACTGCCTCTGCCTGATACAAGCTGCTTAGCTTCATCAGCTCCCATGTCTTAGGATATGTTTTCTTGACCAGGAAGCTCCCATTGTAACATGGTCAATGCATTTTTCCTTAGCTCACTTTCAAATTCCTTTTCAATACATAGAGTAGTACTACTTTAAGTTCATTGATTTTAGTCTCTTTATGGTGTTCGGATATGTACAAATTAGGTTCTTCTTTCTATGGGTTAGGGAAACTAGAGAGATGCTTTTCTTTCTTTGATGCCTTTCTGCCTGATTTCTCAAATTAAACTTCATTTTGTGTTTATGCCATGTAATGCTAGTGACCCTTTGCATAACAATCCCTTGGCTTAAGTAATCATTCTATATGATTTCTTACAAAGTCTGTACGCCCAGTCTTGAACCTCTTTTGAATTTTCAGTTTCTTATTTCCAACTATTTTCTTTATTTAACTTATGTTACCTAGGATCAAAGGTCTAAAATTATCTTGTTTTTAATTCCTTTCTCTGTATTGCCAGACATCAAGTCCTATCAACTTTTTTTTTTATATATTTTCTATATTATCCTTATCTCACTGGCTATAATGATTAATTTTATGTGTCAACTTGACTGAACTATGAGAAGCCCAGATAGCTGGTGAAATATTATTTTTGAGTGCATCTGTGAGGGTATTTGGGATTTTAATTAGTAGACTGTGTAGAGAAAGTCACTCTCACTGATGTGGGTGGGTATCATCCAAGTTGTTGAGGGCTGAACAGTAAGTACCAAAAGGTAGAGAAACAACAAATGTGCTCTCAGCTTGAGCTTGACCATCCATCTTCTTCTGCTCTCTGACATTGGCGTTCCTGGTCTTTGGGCCTTCACACAGACGAGGGCTTACACCATTTCCATTCATTCCTGTTTCTCAGTCCATTGGAATTGGTTTGAAATTATACCACCAACTTTCTTGGGCCTCCAACCTGCAGAAAGCCAATCATGGCCATGGTACTCCTTAAGTCTCTGTAATCATGTGAACGAATCCCTCAAAATAAATTTATCTATGTCTTTATCTGTCAACTTATCTATCACCTATCTCTATTTCTGTCTGTCTGTCTGTCTATCATCTATCTCCCATCTCTATCTATCATCTATCTACATATCAAACCTATCAGTTCTGTTTATCTGAAGAACCCTAAGAAACTAGCCCAATACTTGTTCAGGCATAGACTATTCTTT
>NW_006434840.1:0-4919 GCF_000325575.1 Pteropus alecto
AATATTATATGTCAACTATAATTAAAAATAAATTTTAAAAAAATAAATCAAAAAGAAATTTAAAAATACCTTAAGACAAATGAAATTGAAAATACAAGATGCCAAAATTCATAGGATGCAGGAGAAGCAGTTCTAAGTGATAGAAAATGAACAAGTGAAGTTTATAGTGATAAATGGCTACCTCTAGAAACAAGAAAAATCTCAAGTAAACAATCTAACTTTACACGTCAAGGAACTAGAAAAAAATAACAAATGAAGAACAAAATTAGTAAAACAACAACAACAACAACAAAGATCTGAGTGGAAATAAATAAAATAGAGACTGAAAAGAATAAAAATATCTATGAAACTAAAGAGCTAGTTCTTTGAAGAGATAAACAAAATTGACAAACCCTTAACTAGATTCACCAAGAAAAAAGAGAGGGTCAATAAACATACTCAGAAATTAAAGAGATGTTACAACTGATACCACAAAAATACAAAAGATCTTAAGAGAGTACTTTGAACAATTACATGCCTACAAATTGGAAAACCTAGAAGAAATAGATAAATTTCTAGAAACAAAAAACTTTCCAATACTGAATCATGAAAAAATTGAAAATAAGAATAGAACAATTGCTAGTAAGGAAATTGAATCAGTAATCAAAAACCTTCACTGGCAAATTGTATCAAACATTTATAGAAAAATTAATACTAATCCTTTTTAATCTCTTCCAAAAAAATAGAAGAGGGGAAAACACTTCTGAACTCATATTAGGAGACCAGCATCACTCTGATAATGAAAATCAGACAAGAACACCAGAAAAGAAAATTATAGGCCAATATCCCTGAAAAACATAGATGCAAAAATCTGGAACAAAATATTAGCAAACCAAATTCAACAATATATTAAAAGGATCATACACCGCAATTAAGTGGGTTTTACTCCAGTGTTGCTAGGATTGTTCAACATCTATAAATCAATGTGATACACCAAAAAAACTAAATGAAGGATAAAAATCTTATGACCATCTCAATAGATGCAGAGAAAGCATTTGACAAAATTCAACATCCAGTTATGGTGAAAAATGCTCAACAAAGTGGCTATAGAGGGAATGTACCTCAACATAATAAAAGTCATGTATGACAAACACATAGCTAACATCATACTCAATGATGAAAAGTTAAAAGCTTTTCCTCTAATATCAGGAACAAGACAAGGATGTCCATTCTCACCACATTTATTCAACATAGTATTGAAAATCTTAGCCAGACAATTAGGTATCCTAAATGGAAAGGAACAAGTAAAACTGTCACTGTTTACATGATATTATATATAGAAAACCCTAAAGACTCAACCAAAAAACTGTTAGAAGTAATAAACACATTTAGTAGACTTCTAGGATACAAAATCAATATTTAAAAAATCTATAGTCTTTCTATACATTAACAAAAAATCTGTCAGAAAAAGAAATGTAAAAAGTGATCCCATTTACAATTGCATTTAAAAAAAAAAGGAATAAAACAGTTAGGAATAAATTTAACCAAGGAGGTGAAAGATTTGTACACTTTAAACTGTCAGACAATGATGAAAGAAACTGAAGAAGACACAAATTAATTTGAAAGGTATTCTGTGTCTTTGGGTTGAAATAATACTGTTAAATGTCCATACTACCCAAAGCAACCTACATATTCAATGCAATCCCTATCAAAATTACAATAGCATTTTTCACACAATAGAACAAACAATCCTAAAATTTGTATGGAACTACAAAAGACCCCAAATTGCAAAAGCAATCTTGAGAGAATGAAGAATAAAGCTGAAGGTACCATACTTTCTGATTTTAAACTATATTACAATGCTATAGTAATCAGAAAAGTATGGTTTGGGCATAAAAACAGACACAGATCAATGGAACAGAAAAGTGATCCCAGAAATAAACCCACACATATATGGTTGATTAATTTATGACAAAAGTCAAGAATATACAATGTGAAAAGGAGAATCTCTTCAACAGTGTTGAGAAAAGTGAACAGCCTCATGTGTAACAATGAAATTAGAATCCTGTTTTATACCATACACAAAAATTATCTCTAAATGAATTAAAATCTTCAATGTAAGGCCTGCAACCATAAAATTTCTAGAAGAAAACATAGGCTTTAAACTTCTTGATATTGGTCTTGGCGATTATTTTTTTAGATCTGACTCTAAAACAAAGGCCACGAAAGCAAAAATAAGCAAGTGGAATTACCTCAAACTAAAAAGCTTCTCTACAGCAAAGGAAATCATCAAAAAAAAAATGAAATGGCAACCTACTGAATGTGATAAAACATTTGAAAATCATATATCTGATAAGGGGTTAATATACAGAATATAATTTAAAAAACTTATATAACTAAATAGCAAAAATCAAACTACCTGATTAAAAAGTTAGCAGAGGATATGAATAGAAAATTTCCCCCAAAAGACATAGAAACAGCCAACTTGTACATGAAAAGATAGTCAACATCACTATTCATCAGGTAAATGCAAAACAAAACCAAAATGAGATACCGCCTCACACCTATTAGAATGACTATTACTAAAAAGGTAAGAAATAAGTGTTGGTCAGGATGTGGAGAAAGGGAAACACTTGTGCACTGTTGGTGGGAATAAAAAATGGTGCTGACACTAGCATTTGCTCAGATTCCCCTGGGGCTCCGCAGAAAACACTATGGCTTGTCTTAAAAAAATTAAAAGTAGAACTACCTTATGACCCAGGAATTCCACTTCTGGGTATTTATCTAAAAAAACAAAAACAAAATACTGATTTAAAAAGATATATGTGGAATGAAGTCAAAAAATGGTGGAGAGAGAAACATCCCCAGATCTATTCCCTTGAAACAACAATAAGCTGAACATCTAGAACTCAACAAAAAACACCCAAACTTCACACAAGCAAGTATGAGCGAGGGAATTGCGCATAAGAGCTACCCCAGGTCAAAACCCTGAGAGTTGGGTGGTAGACTAGGAGAAACAGACAAACTGCCTCTGGCAGACTGAGTGCCCTGCTGAAAGAGAGGGAGAGGGTAAGGTGAGGTGGGTTTCCTGAACAAACCTGCTTGGGAGAGCTGTGAGGTCCGCACAGCCAGCGGCAGTGTCCAGACACCAGAGCAGAGAGCAGAGAACTGGGGACAGCAGAGAACCGGGGTTAGCAGACAACAAAAGTTGATTATTACCAGCCCAGTTGCAAAATGAGAGGCTGAGCACAGCCCACATCTCAAACTCAGAGGTCTCCTCCCCTGATATCCTACAAGATAGAAAACTGCGGAGCCCCAGGGGAATCTGAGCAAACGCTAGCAAAACTGTCACTAACAGGGATAGGGACTGAGACTGAGGGTAGTGAGCATGATTAAACATCTATAAGAAAAAAAAAAGGCATTATTAAGGGTTTATATAAAGCAGGGATCCAAGAGGCTTAGACGCCACCTAGTGGAAACCAAAAAAAACACAAAAAAAACACACAAAAAAACAAAAAACAAAAACAAAAAACAAACAAACAAAAAAAACTATGTCTTTGCAAAAGGCCAAGAGGGAACTTTATTTTTATTTATTTATTTATTTTTAGGCGAAGCAACCTTTGGTTGACCTCATAGATTGTAAGGACTTGTCAGCTTACAATCCTTTATTTTTTTTTAATATTTTTTTATTCTTTACGCCTACAGCACCTGGTCTACCTACGTGGTCTCTCATCCAAGTACTAACCAGGCCTGACCCTGCTTGGCTTCTGAGATCAGACAGGATGAGGCTTCTTTAAGGTAGCATGGCTGTAAACGAGAACTTTATATAATAAATCTTTCTGGATAAAAAGCAGAATGCACTTACATTAATGCCCATGCGGAGAAACAGTCTATTAAACATTATGAACAACCAAGGCGAAAAGAAAGAGAAAAATCTCCAGAAAATAAGCTTACAGGCATAAAAATATGCTACTTAAATGACAGAGAATTCAGAACTTCTGAAAAAACTCAATAAGATCCAAAACAATTCATATCAACGATTTCAGGAATTGAAAAAACACCAAGATGAACAGAATGTGTTATTTAGCAAGGAGATTAAAACCCTTAAATAGAACAGAATAGAACTTCTGGAGATGAAGAATACACTGCAAGAGATGAAAAATGAAATAGCAAGCTTGGGAAATAGAGTCGACCAAATAGAGGAAAGGATCAGTGATATCGAAGACAGAAATGTAGAAATAAATCAGAAGGAAGAAGAGAGAAACCAAAGAATGACAGAGAAATACAGGAACTAGCTGATACTATCAGGAAAGGAAACATTAGAATAATGGGCATTCTCGAAGGGGAAGAAAAGGAGCAGGAATTAGAAAGCATTTTCATATATAGTTGACTAGAATTTCCCAAACCTAAGGAATGAGCTGGAGCTTGAATTCAAGAAGTCAACAGAACACCCAAATATCTCAAACCCCCAAAAAACTTCACTATGACTCACTGTCTCAAAATTATCAAAAATCAACAACAAAGAGAATTCTCAGGGCAGCCAGGGAAAAGAAGATGGTATCCTATAAAGGAAAGCCCATTGGATTGTCATCGGACTTCTCAGCACAAACCTGAAAAGCCAGAAAGGAGTGGAATCAAATATTCAAACTTTTAAGTGAAAGGAACTACCAGAATACAATAATGTATACAGCTAAGCTCTCCTTTAGATATGAAGGAGAAATTAAGACCTTTCCTGACACATAAAAATTGAGGGAATTCTCCACTATGAGGCCTGCATTACAGGAAATACTGAAAGGGGTCACCTCACCTAAAACAAAATGACAAACAAAAACAAAAACAAAAACAAAAACACCATCATCAGAAGTGAGGTGACTAGCAGATATAGAAGCAGAAGAACAGGGCACTATAAGCTTCAGCAATAAGAAGATAATTGCTATTGC
>NW_006434840.1:8979-15442 GCF_000325575.1 Pteropus alecto
AAACAGAGACTCATGGACAGGGACAAAGGACTAGTGGTTACCAGAGGGTAGGGGGTAGGGAAGGAGGAGGGTGGTAAATGGGGTAAAAGTGGTCAAAGATAGGGGGGTGAGAGGATGATGAAGTGGGTAAAAGGGATCAAATATATGGTAGCTGACAGAAACTAGATTTTGTGTGGTAAACACACAATAGAATATACAGATGTCATATTATAATATATACATCTGAAAATTACATAATTGTGTTAACCAGTGTTATCCAATAAACTTTTTTTAAATATAAAAATATAAAAATATATTGTATATGTATTTATTTTCTGTCGCTACATACAATTAAGTAAACTTCATAAGGGTAAAGACTTTGGTTCCCTGGGGTATCCTCAGAACCTACAATAATGTCTGGAATAAATTTTCTGTTCAATAAATAGTTTTTGAAGTAATAAGTAAATACTGCAATAAAATTATTATATATGTTTTCTTGTGCATGTGTACTATAGTTTCTCAAGGACATATCTATAAACTATGTCCTTAGAAACTATGAAGATCTCACTTTTTTATTTTATATTAGTTTTATGTATACAGTACAATGGACAGACATTTATATAATTTATGAAGTGAACTCCGCAATTACTCTAGCACCCATCTGGCGCTACACACAACCATTACAATAATATTGACTATATACTCTATACTGTACTCTAAATCCCTGTGACTATTTTGTAATTACTAATTTGTACTTCATCATCCCTTCACCTTTTACACTCAGCCCCCTAAACACCTTGCCTTCTGTTAATCACCAGTTTGTTCTCTGTATCTGAGTGTGTCTTTGTTTAGTTTGTTCATTTCTATTGCTCCTTAGATTCTGCATATAAGTGAAATCATATGGTACTTTTTTTCTCTGATTTATTTCACTCAGCATAATACCCTCTAGGACTATTCATGCTGTTGCAAATAGTAAGATTTCATTTTTTAATGGCTGAGTAATATTTCATTGCATATATGTACCGTAACTTCTTTATCCAATCATCTATTGATGAGTACTTAGGTTACTTCCATATCTTGGCTATTTTGAATAGCACCGCCATGAACATAAGGGTTCATAGATCTTCACAAACTACTGTATTGGTAACATCTCCACTTTTATAGATAGTTTCTTATATCTCTCCAATAAATTCAAAGATGTATTCCCATGCGTAGTACATGAGAAATCCTGTTGCTCCACATACCTGCAAACACTAAGTACTATAACACATTAGTAATTGTAAGATTGAACATTTTTTTCACATATTTATTGGCAATTTTGGTTTCTTTTTCAGTGAAATGCCTTTTCACATTATATGTGCATTTTTTTGTATTTTTATTAATTACTTATTAAAATTCTTTATTCTGGATACTTACCCTTTGCTGCCACATGCATTGTGAAAATTATCCTCTTGCTCTGTGACTTTTCCTTCCTTTTCACATTTAAAAAAAAATTTCAATTTCAGTTGACATTTAATGTAATATTAATTTCAGATGTATAGCATAGTGGTTAGACATTTATATAATTTATGAAATAATCCCCTCAATAAATGTAGTACTCACCTGGCACCATACATAGTTATTACAATATTATTGACTATATTCCCTATGCTGTATTTTACATCCTTGTGACTATTTTTTAATTGCCAGTTTCACTTCTTAATCCCTTCAACTTTTTCACCCAGTCCCCCAACACCCCACTCATCTGGCAACGATCAATTTCTTCTCTGTATCTATGGGTTTATTTCTATTTTGTTTGTTAGTTTATTTCATTGTTAAATTCCACACATAAGTAAAATCATATGGGATTTGTCTTTGTCTGACTTCTTTCACTTAGCGTAATACCCTCTAGGTCCATCCATGTTGTGACAACTGGCAAGATTTCATTCTTTTTATGGCTGAGTAATATTCCACTGTATATATGTACCACAACTTCTTTACCCATTCATTTATTAATGAACACTTGGGTTGCTTCCATATCCTGGCTATTGCAAATAATGCTTCAATGAACATAGGAATGTGTATATCTTCTCAAATTAGTGTTTTGGATTTCTTCTTTGGAGAAATATTTATTCAGCTCCTCTGCCTATTTTTAAATTGGATCATTTTTTTGGTGTTAAGTGGTAAGAGCTCTTTATATATTTTGGATATTAATCCTTTATTAGATGTATCATTGGCAATTATTTTTTCATTCAGTAGGTTATCTTTTCATTTTGCTGATGGTTTCCTTTGCTGTATATAAAAAGAAAATAGTTTGAAGTAGTCCCATTTACTTTTTCTTTTGTTTCCTTTGCCCAAGGAGACATATATTAAAAAAAATATTACTAAGAGCAATGCCAATGAATTTACTGCCCATGTTTTCTTCTAGGAGATTTATAGTTTCAAAACTTACATTTAAGGCCTTACTCCATTTTGAGTTTATTGTATATGGTGCAAGAAAGAGGTCTAGTTTCATTTTTTTTGCATGTACCTGTCCAGTTTTCCAAACACTTTTTATTTGAAGTTTCATTACCCTAACTTATATTCTTGCCCCCATTTGTATATTCTTGCCTCCTTTGTCATAGATTAATCGATCATATATGCATGGGTTATTTCTGGACTCTCAATTTTGTTCCATTGATCTACGTGTTTGTTTTTTTTTTGTTTTTGTTTTGTTTTGGTTTGGTTTGGTTTGGTTTTTCCGGTATCATGCTGTTTTGATAACCATAGCCTTGTAATATAGTTTAATATCAGGTAGCATGATACCACCAACTTTGTTCTTTCTCAAGATTACTGTGGCTATTCAGGGTCTTTAGATGCCTTTTTATTATTGTTTCTTGTCTGATTGCTGTGCCTAGGACTTCCGGTACAGTGTTGAATAAACATGATGAAAGCAGACATTCTTGTCAGGTTCCTGATCTGAAGGAAAATGATTTTAGCTTTTCAGTATCCAGTACGATGTTATCTGTGGGTTTGTCATATATGGCCTTTATTATGTTGAGGTATGTTCCCTCTATTGCTGTGAATTTTATCATGAATCAATGCTGGATTTTGTCAAATGCCTTTTCTGCATCTATTGATACAATCATATGATTTTTATTTTTCATTTTGTTTATGTGGTATATGATATTAATTTATGTTCCGATATTGAATCAACCTTGGCTTCTAGGAATAAATTCTACTTGATCATGGTATGTGATCTTTAAAATGTGTTGCTGAATTTGGTTAACTAATATTTTGTTGAAGAGTTTTGCATCTATATTCATCAGGGATACCGGCCTTTTTCTCTTTTTTTTGTAATGTCTTTGGCTGGTTTTAGAATCAGGGTAAAGGTGGCCTCATAAAATGAGTTTGAGAGCCTTCCTTCCTCTTGAATTTTTTTCAAAATATTTTGAGGATAGGTATTAATTCTTCTTTGAATGTTTGGTGAAATTAACCTGTGAAACCATCTGGTCCAGGACATTTGTATGTTGGGAGTTTTTTGATTACCAATTCAATTTCATTAGTAGAAATCAGTCTGTTCCGATTTTGTTTCTTCTTGATTCAGTCTCAGAAGTTTGCATGTTTCTAGGAATGTATCCATTTTGTCCAGATTGTCCAATTTGTTGGCATATAATTGTTCATAGTAATTTCTTATAATCCTTTATATTTCTGTGGTGTCAATTGGCACTTCAATTTTTTCACTTCTGATTTTATTTGGGTTCTTTCTTTTATTTCTCGATGAGTCTTGTTAAGTGTTTATCAATTTTGTTTATCTTTTTAAAGAACAAGTTATTTGTTTCACTATATTTTGTATCGTTTTTTGGACTCTATTTCATTTATTTCCACTCTGATCTTTATTATTTCCACCCTTCTACTCGTTTGGGCTTTGTTATCTCTTCTTTTTCTAGTTCCATTAGGTGTAAGGTTAGATTGTTTAGTTGAGATTTTTCTTGTTTCTTGAGGTAAGCTGTGTTGCTATGGATTTCCCTCTTAGGACTGCTTTCACTGAGTGTCCCATAGATTTGGGGTCATTGTGTTTTCATTTTCATTTGTTTTAAGGTATCTTTCAATTTCTTTCTTGATCTCATCGTTAACACATTCATCATTTAGCAGCATGTTATTTAGCCTCCACGTGTTTGTGTTTTTTAGTTTTTTTTTCTTGTAATTAATTTCTACTTTTATACCATGTGGTCAAAGATGCTTGATATGATTTCAATCTTCTTAAATCTACTTAGAATTGTTTTGTGGGCTAATATGTTGTCTGTCTTGGAAAATATTTCAGGCGCTCTCGAATGGAATGTATATTTTGCTCTTTTGGAGTGTAATATTCTAAAAATATTAATTAAATCAATGTAGTCTAATGTGTCATTTAAAGTTGCTATTTCCTTGTTGGTATTCTTGCCTGGAAGATCTAATCATTGATGTCCATGAGGTGTTAAAGTCCCCTACTATGACTGTATTATCGTCGATCTCTCCCTTTATGTCTGTCAGTATTTGCTTTATATATTTGTGTGCTCCTATACTGGGTGTACAAATGTTTACAAGGCTTATGACCTCTTGTTGGATTGGTCCCGTTATCATTATGAAATGTCCTTTGTCTCTTGGTATAGCTTTTGATTTAAAGTCTATTTTGTCTGATATAAGCATTGCTATCTCAGCTTATTTTTGGTTGTTTGTTTCCATTTCCATGAAATACCTTTTTCCATTCTTTTACTTTCAGTCTCTGTGTGTCTTTCAACCTGATGTGGGTCTCTTGCAGACAGTATTTGCATGGGTCTTATTTTATTCATTCAGTTACCCTATGCCTTTTGCTTAGAGCATTTAATCCACTTACATCTAAAGTGATTATTGATAGGTATGTAGTTATTGCCTTTTAATGGTTCACATTATGTTTTTCCCCCTCTTCCTCTTAAGGAAGTCCCTTTAATATTTCTTTTAATACTGGTTTGGTAGTGATGAACTCCTTTAGCTTTTTGTGTCTAGAAAGCTCTTTATCTCTCTTTCAAATTTACTTTTTTTTTTATTAGTTTCAAGTATACAGTGCATTGCTTAGACATCTATATAGTTCATAAAATGATCCCCCCAATTGCTCCCTTCATCCCTGGTCCTCCACCTAGCCATCATATTAATGTTAATTGCATTCTCTCTGCCATGATCTTCGTGCCCAACTATCAACTACTAATTTGTACTTCTTTAACCCTTCACCTCATTCTCCCAGACCCTCAAACTCCCTCCCCTCTGTCTGGTACCAAATTGTCCACTATATTTGTGAGTCTGTTTTTAATTACTTTGTTTTTTTATTTTCCCCCTTACATTCCATAATAAGTGAAATCATATGGTATTTATCTTTCTCTGTTCCCCCTTAGATTCCACAATAAGTGAAATCATATGGTATTTATCTTTCTCTTTCTGACTTATTTCACTCAGCATAATAACCTCTAGGTCATCCAGGACCTCGCAAGTGGTAGGATTTCACTTTTTTTAATGGCCGAGTGATATTACATTGTATATATGAACCATAATTTCTTTATCCAATCGTCTTCTGATGGGCATTAAGTTTGCTTCCATATCTTGGCTATTGTAAATTGTGCTGCCATGAATACTAGGATGCATAGATATTTATGAATTATTGTTTTGGTTTTCTTTAGATAAATACCCAGCAGTGTATTGCTGGGTCAAAAGATATCCATTTTTAATTTTTCAAGAAACCTCCAGACTGTTTTCCATAGTGGCTGTACCAATTCGCAATCCCACCAACAATGTATGAGGGTTCCCTTTTCTCTGCATCCTTGCCAAGAGTTCTTGTTTTTGACTTATTGATGATAGCTATTCTGAGAGGTGTGAGGTGATATCTCATTGTGGTTTATTTTGCATTTCTCTGATGATTAGTGACCTTGAGCATCTTCATATGTCTATTGGCCATCTGTAGCTCCTTTTTAGAGAAGTATCCTTTCAGGTCTTCTGCCCATTTTTTAATTGGATTGTTTGTTTTTGTTGTTGATTTGTATAAGTTCTTTATATATTTTTGGATATTAACCCCTTATCAGATGTATCATTAGCGCATAGCTTCTCCCAGTCAGTTGTCTTTTTGTTGTTGATGGTTTCCTTTGCTCTACAAAATCTTTTTAGTTTGATGAGGTCCCATTTGTTTATTTTTTTCTTTTGTTTCCATTGCCTGAGGAGATATACCTGAAAAGAAATTCCTATTAGTAATATCAGAGAGTTTACTGCTTATGTTTTCTTCTAGAAGTTTTATAGATTTGGGTCTTACATTTAAGTCTGTAATCCATTTTGAGTCTATTCTTGCATACTGTGTAAGAAGGTAGTCCAGGATGGTTTTTGCATGTATCTGTCCAATTTTCCCAACATCATTTATTGAAGAGATTGCCTTTATCCCATTATATATTCTTGCTGCCTTTGTCATATATTAAGTGAGTATAGAGGCATGGATTTATTTCTGGGCTCTCTATTGTGTTCCATTGAT
>NW_006434840.1:19233-37892 GCF_000325575.1 Pteropus alecto
TTGTCCAATCTACTATTGAATCCTTCTAGTGTATTTTTCATTTCAGTTATTGTATTCTTCATTTCTGTCTGGTTCTTTTTTTGTGGCTTCTATGTCCTTTTTTATGCTTACTATCTCTCTGTTGAGGTTCCTTTTGTGCTCATCCATTCTTCCCCTAAGTTCCTTGAGCATCTTTATAACCGTTATTTTGAACTCCTGTCTCTGGAGGTTGCTTGCCACCATTTCATTTAGCTTATTTTCTAAAGTTTTCTCCTGTTGTTTCATTTGTAGCACGTTTCTTTGTTTTCTCATTTTATTAGCTTCTCTGTGCTTGTGTCTGTGTGTCAGGAATATTCATTTCATCTCTCAGCCTTGGCCAAATGTCCTAATGTGGAAGGTTTCTTGTGTGGCCCAGTGGCAGACTCTACCTGATCTCTTATGCTGGGGGCTCTGGATGTGATCTTTGTGTGGATTGTGTGTGATCTTCTGTTGTTGCCAAGCCTTTACTGTTGTTAGCAGATCAGTAGATGGGATTAACGCTCAGGCTATTTGTGAGATTTGGCTGCACCCACAGGGTAAGAGTTGCTGTTCTGGGGCTGACCCCACTGGGCGGATTTGCCCTAGCAAGCTTGTGTACTTGTTGCAAGCCCCCTTTGTGTGTATCATTAATGGGACTATTAATGCTCCGTTGTGGTCTGGTACCAGCTTCCACGTGCGTTGGTTTTGTGGCACCTTGGGAAAGGCTGCCCCGTAGGCCAAGGTCAGCCACTGCTTTTGATTGCTCAGGGCTACCCAGTGAGAACTACGAAGTAATCCTCAGATGATTGTTGCTTATGCTGGATCTATAGGTAAGTGGAAGAGACAATGCTGTACGCAGTGGTCAGTTATCCACCGTCCATGACCTAGGGCATTTTAACGGAGGGACCAGTGCTCCTCAAGGCCTGACACTGCCTATCACATGCCTGTAAGTCTCTAAAACTGGGTGATATGTGTGTTGTGGGGCACAGGAACCCTGGGAGTCTCCTGGGTTTATTGAGTAAATTTCTCCCTGCCACTGCAGTGTCAGTTTACATGCCAGCGCTGTCTCTGTGGTTCCTTGTACAAGTTTCCTCTAGTAGCAAGGTCAGCTGCTGTCCATCCTGGACCTAAATGCACTATCCCAGGGCAGGGGCAGCTACCTATGAACGTGCAGCAGGCACTTTGTGTATTGAATGGAGCAGGAGGTCAGAGAGTCAAGGGCCATCAGGCCAATACAGACTCCTGCAATCCCCTCAAGAGATATTGTAGCTCGTACAGGCAGCAATGATCTGTCCACAACTGTTTTCCTTGAAGTGTGCTCACTGAGCTAGTCAAGGTCTATTGCCTGCACTGACTGCACAACCCCATCACCAAGCAGGGTACAAGAGGCTGCTTTGCTTATCGATGGGCTGCAGGCACTTTGTGATTTGGATGATGTGGGATCTCAGGAGACAAGGTCTGTCCGGCCAATATAGCTTCAGTTTTGCTGCAACTTCTGTTTCTGCATGTTCCCACAGTAGTCACAGATCACAGTGAGACCAGCTGCAGTCTGAGGCGGTCACACAGACCCCTGCGCTCCCTGGACAGAATATTGCAACTCTTGCAGGCAGCAGAGTTCTACCTGCTGCTGATTTCTGTGCAGTGCCTGTCCTGTGCTAGCCAAAGTTTGTTGCCTGTGTGGATTGGGAGTTCAGGAGAGGGGAGGGGCCAGGCTGTGGCAGTTCACTGACAATGGGACACCTGGGGCAATTTGTGGGTAGAGTGAAGTGGGTCTCAGAAAGACAATGGCAGTCAGATCAATACAGCCTCAGTCTTGCTGCAAATTTGGTAACCATTCACCCATTCCTGCAGAAGTCTCAGATCACAGCAAGACCAGCTGCTATCTGGGACTGGCTCACAGGTCCCCGATACCTACCCCAGTTCGTGTTGGAAGCAGTGATCTGCCTGACCCTATCTCAGTAATGTGGCTCACAGTGCTGGCCACTGCTGGGATTGGAAACTCCGCTCACAGTGCTGGTCACCATCTGTGAATGCTTGGCCCTGAATCGGAGCAAGGCTTGGCAGCCATCCAGCAACAAATGCCCCAGGCAATCAGCAGGTTGGGCAGGGTGGGCTGATACCCTCTGACCAGCACTTCCTAATGGCTCTGTGGGAGAGGTCTGTGTCTGCACACTCAAGCTAGTGCAGTCTGTAGATTGCCTGGTAGGGGAGCCGGACTAAGGCACAATGGTGGTTGCCCTTCCAGCTCTCTGTTCTGGCTCCAAGTAATGCAGACTTTCTCAGAATGAATCCTACGCAAGCCTCTGACCCACTGCCGGTGTCCCAGGTGAGTGCCCACAGATCACAAAGCCTATGCGCAGGTCCTTCAAAGAGATGTCTAGAGTTTCAGTCTCCTTCCATCTCACCCAGCCGTCCGGAATCCCTTATGGTTTCAATAGTCAGAGTTATTGGAATCTTCTTTTCCCTGGGCTGGGGACCCTCCAGATGAGGCCAGGATCCCCCTCTCCTTCAGGAGAGCCTCTGCAGCCTCGCTCTCCCTCCCAGTGATCCTCCACCACCAGAGGGTGCGGATCCAGCACTATTCCTGACTTTGCCCCTCCTACTGGCTTCAATGTGTCTCCTTTATATTATCAGTTGTAGGTGTTATGATCAGCTGGACTTCAGGTGATTCTCCACGTTGATTATTTTATAATTTGATTGTAATTTTAACGTGGACCTGGGAGGAGATGAACCCTGCTTTTACCTTGTCCATTATCTTCCTTCTCAGAATCGCCCTGCAATTTTATTTTTTATAATATCTTTGGTTTGGTATCACAGTAACACTGGCCTCATATAATGAGTAGGAAAATGTTCCCTCCTCCCCTGTTTTCTGGAAGATATTGTGTGAAATTGTTGTTTATTCTTCTTTAAGCAACTAATAAACTTCAGTAAAATCATCTGGGTCTGGAGAATTTTTTTAATAATTTTAATATTCCATTTACTTAATTATTATGAGGCTGTGTGTGTGTGTGTGTGTGTGTGTGTGTGTGTGTGTAATCTAATTCATCTTGGTTGAGTTTTGATAGTTTGATAGTTTTTTCTAAGTTGTCAAATATATGACCACAAAGTTGTTTATGGTATTCTTCTATCATCCATTTAATGGCTGCAAGATCTGTAGTTAATATCTCTCATTTCATTCCTGATATTGGTAATTTGTGCCTTCCCTCATTTAACTTTTATTAGTCCTTCTAGAGGCTTAACAATTTTATTCCTTTTTTAATTAACCAGCTTTTAAAGGTTTCATTGATTGTGTCTATTTTCCTATTACGATTTCATTGATTTCTGTCCTGATTGTTATTATTTCCTTCTCTCTGCTTGTTTTGAGCTTATTTTATTTTTCTTTTACTCGTTTCTTAGGTATTAACTTACATTTTTTATGTGAGACATTTCCTCATTTATAAAGTATTTAGTGTTATAAAAATTTCTCTCAGCCCTGACTGACATATTTCAATATGCTATATTTTCATTTCATTTAGTTATCTACATTGTTTAATTTTCTGTGTAACCACCTCTGATTCACTGATTATAAATTTGTTTTGTTTAATTTCCATATGTCTATAGACTTTCCTGTTATACTTCAACATTTTATTTCTAGTTTCATTTTATTTTGGTTAGAGACATTATGTACGATTTTAATTCTTTTAAATTTGTCGAGGTTTGTTTTATTGCCCAGAATATGGTCTCTCTTGGTGAAGGTTCTGTGGATAACTGAAGAAAAAATATATTTTTGCCATTTGTGTATAATGTTCTATATATATCAATTAAACATAATTGTGTTGGTTGATCATGATGTTCAGTTCTATATCCATGCTGATTTTCTGCCTACTAGTCCTATCGTTTTCTGAGGAGGGGTGCTGAAGTTCCCCTCCAAAATTGTGAATTTGTCTATTTCTTCCTTAAATTCAATTAGTTTTTTTCATATATAGGGATATAGATATATTTTTAATTGAAGAAACATTGCTTTATAACATATAAATTTCAGGTGTGCAAGATTTTAATTCAGCATCTGTATACACTACATCATGCTCACCACTAAAAGTCTAATTTCCATCTGTCAACATACAACTGACTCCCTTTACCTGTTTCATCCTCCCTTCACCCACCTTCCCTTCTGATAATCATCAATCTGTTTTCTGCCTCTATGAGGATTTTTTCGTGTGTGTATTTTGCTCATTTGCTTTGTTTTTGTTTATTATTTTTTTAATTCCACATATGAATGAAATCACACAATACTTGTCTTTTCCCATCTGATTTATTTCAGTTAGCATAATACACTCAAGGTCCATTCATGTTGTCATAAATGGCAAGATTTCACATTTTTATGGCTGAGTAGTGTGTATGTGTATGTATATGTGTGTGTGTGTGTGTGTGTGTGTATACATATATCACAACTTCTTTATCCATTCACCTGTCAATAGACATTTAGGTCGTTTCCATATCTTGGATATTGTAAAGCAATGCTGCAATGAACAGAGGTGTGCATATATCTTTTCGAACACAGATGGCACATGAAAGGATGTACAACATCACTAATTATTAGGGAAATGCAAATCAAAAGCACAATGAGATATTACTTCACACCTGTCAGAATTGCTATCATCAAAAAGACAAGAAACAAGTATTGGAAAAGATAAGGATAAAAGGGAATCCTCATACACTGTTGGTGGGAATGCAAATTAATACAGCCACTATGGAAAGCAGTATGAAGATTCCTCAAAAAATTAAAACTAGAACTACCATACGATACAGCTGTTCCACTTCTGGGGATTTATCTGACACAAAAGTACTAATTTGTAAAAATGTTTTATATATTTTGAGGCTCCTGTTCGGTACATATATACGTAGGATTATTTCCTTATGGTGAATTGATCATTTTACCATTATGTAATGTCCCCCTTTGTCTCTATTAACTTTCTTTGCCCTGAAGTATACTTTGTCAGATATTAGCACAACTACTCTTCTTTTGGGGAAGATTAATGTTTGCATGGTATGTCTTTTCCTATATTTATTAGTTTCCTAGGGCTGCAATAATTAAATAACACAAAACAGGTGGCCTAAAACAACAGAAATTTATTCTCTTAGCTGTGGAAACTAGAAGTCTGAAATTAAGGTGTTGTCAGGGCCTTTCTCTCTCTGGAAGCTCTAGGGGTACAATCTTTACTTGCCTCTTTCTAGATGATGTTTCCCAGTAATCCTTAGTGTTCCCTGGCTTACAGATTTGTCACTCCAATCTCTGCCTTCATATTGATATATGTCTGTATCCAAATTTCTTTCTTCTTAGAAGGACACTAGTTATTGGATAGGGCCCACTCTTACAAGTGCAAAAACACTATTTCAAGATAAGGTTGTATTCACATGTTCTTGGAGTTAGGACTTCAACATATCCTTTTACACAACTCATTTCAACCTATAACATCATCCTTTTACTTTCAACCTATCTGTGTCACTGAATTTGAAGCAAATTTCTTCTAAATAGCATATAGATGGGTCACGTTTTTTCAATACAATCTGATCATCTCTATGTTTTGATAGGTGTATTTAGACCATTTACATTTAAGGTAACTTTTGATATGTTGGCAGTTAAATCTGCCATTTTATTACTTTTTTGTTTCTTCTGGTTCTCATTTATCTTTCTTGCCTTCCCATGGGTTAACTGAAGTTTTTAGGATTCCACCTTGATTTATTTATAGTATTTGGATATTAAAATGTACACAAGTAACTTATCACAGTCTTTTCTGGTATTAATATTTTACCATTTTGATTGAAGTATGGAAATTTACATCCATTCAGGTCCCCTTACCTTGCCCACCTTTAAATATTACTGTCTTGTTTATCATATGGTGTTATACATTTTATCTCATTACAAAATGAGTTTTAAAAATCAAGAGGAAAGGCACAGTCTGTTTGTATGTAATCATATTTCTGCTCTCCTTGTTCCTTCTTCTCTTCTGATGCTCCAAGATTCCTTCTTTCACTATTTCCTTTTTGTTTAAAGAACTTCCTTTAGCTAGTCTTTAAGGGTAAGTCTGGTAGCAACACATTCTTTTAGTTTTTCTTTGTTGGAAAATCTTTATTTCCCCTAAATTGATAGTTTAGCCAGATATAAAATCATGATTGGCAGCTCTTTTCTTTAAGTACTTAAAAAATGTTGAAGCATTACTTCCTTCTGGGCTCCATGATTTCTTATGTGAAATTCACTGTCACTTGAATTGGTATTCATCTATAGGCAATGTGCTCTTTCTCTCTGGCTTTTATCAAAGTTTTTTCTTTGTCTTTAGTTTTCAGAAATTTTATCATAATAATGTCTTGACATGGAGTTCTTTGGGATTTTCCAGTTCTAGTTTCACTCACCTTTCAAATCTGTAGATCTGTCAGATATGGGAAGTATTCAGTCATTATTTCTTCAAATACTCTTTCTGACCTATTTGTTCTTCACTCTTTCTGGCATACTAATGATACAAATGTACTTCAGGTCCCTGAGGCTCTGTTCATGTTTTTTCTCCTCTATTTTCTAATTTCTCTCTGTTGTTCAGATTGGGTAAAGTCTATTGATCTGTCCTCAAGGTCACTGATTCTATCCTTTGCCATTTCCAGCCTACTCCTGAGCCCACACAGCTTAGTATTTTTAAATATTTTCTGTTATTGGATTTGTCAGTTCTATAAATTCCATTTTTAATAATTTCTTTTTCTTTGCTGGATTTTCTATTTTTTTTCATTTGTCTCAAAAGAATTTATAATTGAATATTGAAGCATTTTAAAAAGGCTACTTTAAAATCCTTGCCAGGTAATTTTAACAATTCAAAATCTCAGTGTTGATATAAATTGATTACCTTTTCTCATTCAGGTTGTGATCTTCTTGGCTTTTGGCATGACAAGTAATTTTCTATTGTATCCCAAAATTCTGTCTACTAGGTTAACAGACTCTGGGTCCTATTTAAATATTTTATTTTAGAAGGCAGTCTGTTTAGGTTTAGCAAATAGGAATTTGCCTGCTTTGGTTGGCTGAGGTTTTAATGACAGTTTAATTTCACAGTCATTCTGGTTTTATTTAGATTGATTTGGTGTCATTAAGTCTTCTACTGGACCCTGCTGGTGCTACTTGAAGTAGTGGAAAGGGTTTCCATAGGCCAGGCCTCTGGGTGTCTCTAGGTTTCCTGGAATCTTCAGGTGGAAAAGGGGAGTTTCATGGACATAGGATCAAAGATGCTACTCTGGAAGGTACTTATTTGGGTGGCAGGAAACAACTCTCTGCAATGGGTGATGGAGTGTGTTTCCTGAGCCAAAAACTTGTTGTGGCGGGATTCCTCTATTTGTGCCCCTTGGCTTCGCTGGTGTCTTTGGGCAGGTGAGAGGGATTCTCAGATCTGTAGGATTACAAAGGAATTTGCTTGTCTTAATAATCTCATCGTGAAAGGAATCTGAGGACCAATGGGGGAAAAGTAGTCTCTCAAGCCAGGTAGCTTGTTGTGACTGGGTCTCTCTTGCTAGTTTAATGTGTACACCTGGGTATCTCTTAGCACTTTCAGAATCTACAGGTAAGGAGAAGACTTCCCTTGGCCTCTTCTACTTGATGGGGTTCCCAATGGGTTCTCCCTTGCTGGTTGTGTCAGAGGAATTCCCTTTCGATCCAGAGGAATTATGTGCCTACTTGGACTGTATTTTGTTGTAGGTTGAGGGTAAGGAAATGCTGGGTCTAGATCACCTTCTTTTGTTGTGTGTATGATGGGCGGCTGGACAAAATATGACCTGTTAACATGTTGTTACTCTAGTCCTGAGGTCATAAACTAGTTCACATTTTGTTTACTACCTTCTTATCTCAGAGTTCTCCTTTGGGTGTCTCTCGTATTATTTCAAGGGTTTATAGTTGTGCTTACTGGGTTGGAGCAGGAAGAAATGGGTCTATATCACCTTGTACAGACTAGAAGCTTCCCAGTTATTAACTTTTAAACAGAATTTAGAGACTTCATGCTTTAGAATGAAGGTTTGGCTTTCTAATGGTGATAGTTTCAGGTACTGGTGGCCACTTAGAATTAGGCAGTACTAGAAAACCTGTTTTCACTCATAGACGCAAACCTCATATCATCACATGGCAAAGACAATAGCAGTACCATATTCCCTCTTAGCTCACTGGCTCTCTAGATGAAGAAGAGCATCAAGGGCAAGTTATTGATTTTTATTCCCATAAATCTTTTATTGATGAAATTCTAATAATATTTAGTAATATAATAATAATTATAGTTGAATATATTTTGATACTACAAGTTTACTATTGAGAATGATTATTTTTAATAGTGACTTATTATTTGTTCATGATTTATTTATTTATTTATTTATTTCCAGTTTTATTGAGATATAATTGACATGTATCACCATATAAGTTTAAGGTGTACAGCATAATGGTTGATTTACATGTATTGTGAAATGACTATCACAATAACTTAGCATTCATTATCTCATATAGATACAATAAAAAGAAAAAGCAAAAAAGTAAAGAATTTTTTTCCTTGTGATGAGAACTCAATTTGCTTTTTTAAAAAAATTTATTTTATTAGTTTCAGGTATATAGTGCATTTGTTAGACATTTATACAGTTTATAAAATGATGCCCCTAATTGCTCCTTCTCTCCTCTGGCTCTCCACTTAGCCATTACATTAATGCTAACTGCATTCCCTATGCCATGCTCCCCATTGCTGTGACCATCTGTCATCTACCAATTTATATTTCTTTAACCTTTTACTCTTTTCTCCCAGCCCCCCAAACCCCCTCCCCTCTGGCCATCACCAGATTGTCCTCTACATTTGTGAGTCTGTTTTTGATTAGTTTGTTCTTTTTATTCTTTAGATTCCACATATAAGTGAAATCATATCGTATTTATCTTTCTCTTCCTGACTTATTTCGCTCAGCATAATAACCTCTAGATCCATCCACGTCATTCTTAGTACTTATTGCACTTATGTATCTTTATTTAAAGTAAAGTAATTTTTAATGTTTTATTTTAACAAAGATAATTTTAGTAAAACATTTAGGTTTACTAATAGAAGTTAAGATTTTTCTGCCTACATTTGATACAATATTTCCTTCAGGAAATACATTGGGTATCAAATTAAAAAGTGGAATCTTTATCAACCATTATCCTGTTAGCAATCTTTCTCAGTCTTTAAGCTCATCCAAATATTTTCTCATTGTAGGGACTTGATCATTCATTTTCTTTTTTCTTCCCCAAGGTCTCTTGGATTCTATCAGTTGTTGTTTTAAAGGCTTTAGGATGAAAATTGAAGTCTGTTTGATTTGACACTATCTCAGTAAAGAAAAATGTATCTAAGAGCTATAGGAGCTGTCCAATGATATTTCTCATTTGTTACTCTGTGGCAGCTTTCAAATTACAAGGCCATTTGAAGTTCATTTTGTCCCCAAAGCATGTCAGTTTCTGTAAGCATTCTCTAATTGGTTCCAATTCAGGAGAACCAATGAACAGCCCCTTGGAATTCCTTGTATATTTTCAATAGCTTATTATCTGACTATGCTTATATTATTTCAAATAGCTTATTAAGAACTGAAAAATCTTTTAAAAATAATTTTAATTACAGTTGGCATATGATATTATATCAGTTTCAAGTGTACAACATAGTGATTAGAAATTTATATAACTTACAAAGTGATCACCCCAATAAATCTAGTACCCATCTGACACCGTACACAGTTATAACAGTATTATTGACTATATTCCTTATGCTATACTTTACATTCCCATAACTATTTTCTAACTGCCAACTTGTATCTGTTAATCTCTTCCCCCTTTTCACCTCCTAACCCCTCTCCTATCCGGCAACCATCAAAACGTTCTCTGTATCTATGAGCTTGTTTCTGTTTTGTTTGTTTGTTTATATCGTTCTTTAGGTTCCACAAGTAAGTGAAATCACACGACATTTGTCTTTTTCTGTCTGACTTACTCTATTCAGCAAAATACCCTCTAGGTCCATCCATGTTGTTGCAGATGGCAAGATTTCATTCTTTTTTTATGGCTAATAGTCTATTGTATAAATATGCTACCTCTTCTTTATTTATCTATTGATGGACACTCAGGTGGCCTCCATACCTAGGTTATTGTAAATATGCTGCAATGAACATACAGTTTCACATGTCCCTTAGAAGTAGTGTCTTGGGTTTGCTTGGATAAATATCCAGAAGTAGGATTACTGGGTCCTTCTTTGTCTCCTGTTATAGCCTTTGTTTTACAGTCTATGTTGTCTGGTATAAGTATTGCTACTCCAGCTTTTTGTTTGTGTTTTCATTTCCATGAAATATCTTTTTTTCATCCCTTTACTTTCAGTCTCTGTGTCTTTCAATCAGAAGTGAGTCTCTTGTAGGCAGCATATGTAAGGGTCTTGTTTTCTTATTGATTCAGCCACCCTATCTTTTGATTGGAGCATTTAATCCATTTACAGTTAAAGTAATTGTTGATAGACATGTGGTTATTGTCATTTTATTATTCATATCTTTAATCTTACCTCCTTCTCCTTTTCTTTCTCCTTCTCCTTCTTCAAGAAGTCCCTCTAATATTTTTGTAGTACTAATTTAGTGTTGATGAACTCTTTTAGATTTTCTTCTCTGGGAAGCTCTTTATTGTTTCTTAGATTCCAAATGATAGCTTTGCTGGGTAGAATAATCTTGGTTTTAGGTCCTTACTTTTCATCATTTTGGTTGTTTCATGTCAATTCCTTCTGCATGAGAAAGTTTCTGTTGAGAAATTAGCTGACAGTCTTTTGGGAGCTCGCTTGTAGGTAACTAGATGCTTTTCTCTTGCTTCTTTTAAGAGTCTCTCTTTGCCTTTAAACGTTGTGTTTTGGTGTGGGCCTTTTTGAATTCATCTTGTTTGGAATTCTCTGTCCTTCTTGGGCTGGTAAGTCTAATTCCTTTGCCAGATTAGGGAAGTTTTCAGTCATTATTTCTTGAAATAGGTTTTCAATTTCTCTCTCTCTCTCTCTTCTCCTTCTGGTATCCCTATAATGTGAATGTTGGTATGCTTGATGTTGTTCCAGAGGCCCCATAAACTGTCCTCATTTTAAAAATAATTTTTTTCTTGTTGCTGTTCTGATTGGGTGTTTTCTGCTACTTTATCTTCTAAATCACTGATCTGATCATCTGCTTCTTCTAATCTACTGTTGATTCCTCCTAAGGTATTCTTCATTTCGGCTATTAGATTCTTCATTTCTGACTGGTTCTTTTTAATGTTTTTTTTTTTAAATCTCCATTTTCATGTTTTTTTTAAAATGTCTTTGTTCAAGTTTTCACTGAGTTCATCTACTCTTCCCCTAAGTTCTTTGAGCATCCTTATAACAAGTGTTTTGAACTCTGCATCTGGTAGATTGCTTGTTTCCATTTTGTTTAGTTCTTTTTCTGGAGCTTTGTTCTGTTCTTTCATTTGGGATATGTTTCTTTGTGTTCCCATTTCGGCTGCCTCCCTGTCTGTTTCTATGTATTAGGTTGGGCTGCTATGTCTGCCAGTCTTAGTAGAGTTGTCTTATGTAGTAGGTGTGCTGTGGGGCCCAGTGGCACAGTCTCCTTGGTCACCTGAGCCGGCTGCTCCAGGTATGTCCTTTTTATGGGCTGTGTGTACCTTCCTCTTGTGTTGAGTCTTGGTTGCTGTTTGCTTGTCAGAGGGAGGGGTCAACGCTTCACTGACTGGTTTTGAGTACTGGCCAGTGGAGGAGCTATGTGCAGGGGCTGACCCTATAGAGCAAGATTCACTTTAGTAGAGCTTGGGTGCCTGCCTAGTCTGTTCTCTAGGTGTGCCATCCTCAGATGTGACCCTGGGTGGTGCTCGAGCTCAGATCGAAGCCAGCCACTGGGCAAGCAGGCCAAGGCCTCCTGTCACATGCCGCCAATCAATCTGCAGATGGCTGCCACCCATGCTAGGCTTGGATGTGCCTTTAGAGACTAAGCTGCACACCAAGGCTGGCTGCTGCTAATGCTGGGTTTGAGACTGCACAGCACGAGGTATGATGCATGTTGAGGCTAGATGCTGCTCATTTGGGTTTCTGAACCCTTGAGAGATTTTAGGAAGGTCTGCAGCATGAGCCAAGGCAGGCCATTTATATGGAAAGAAAACCACTAGAAGCATCTTGGGTGGGCCAGCAAATTGGGTGGGGTGGGCCCTTAGGGAATCACTGGCAGGAGGCAACCAATGTTAAATGGGTTGATGAAGACTCAGATATGGTGGCTGACTGCATCTGCAAGCTGGGCAGGGGAGGGCTCAACGAAGGATAAATAGATACTGCCAGCATTTCTATCTGGAAAAAAGCTGCCCCTCCAGCCCTTGCCCTGAAGCCAGACAATTCAGTTCCTTTCTGTATGTCCCAGGGCCTTTCAAACTGCTGCCCCAGTGCTGGAGCTTAGAGTAAGTCAGACTGTCAGTGAGTAAGTCCAAGCACAGGCCCCTTCAGAGGAATGTCTGTGACTGTAGTGGCTTTCTATTTCATTCAACCACAATCTTCACTGGTTTCCACAGCCAGAAGCTGTGGGGACTTCTCTTCTTGGCACTGACACCCTGGGCTAGGAAGCCTGGTGTGGGGCTAGGACCTTTTGCTCCTCTAGGGGATTCTGTGCAGCCAAGACTTCCCTCCCAATTCTCAACCACCACACTCAGGTGGAGCCAGCCCATTTCATGTCTCCACTCCACCTACCAGTCTTGAAGTGGCCTTTTCTGTGTGTCCTCAGTTGTCGGACTCCTGGTTGGCTAGACTTCAGATGACTCTCAATGATGGCTATTCTGTAGTTTAGTTTAATTTTGATGTAGTTATGAGAGGTAGCAAGCATAGTGTTTGCCTACTCCACCATCTTGACTGGAACTCCAGTACTTATTTATCTTATAGATGGAAATTTGTACCTTTTGATCACCTTCCTCCAAGAATTAAATTTTTAAGGTAACATTTCAGTTAGCTTAGGTTCAAAATTATTGTTCCCTCTTACCAAAATTGATTCAAATGATGTTTTGTTTAGAGTTTAGAGTTTTTTGTATTTCATCTTTGAAAATATCTTTTCACCCAGATAGGTAGTCAAATATTGATATTAATCCATGTACTTATGATATTTTAGTAACCATTTTTAATACAATTAAATATGTTCACAATGTTGTGCCACTATCACTAATATACATTTCCAAAATTTCATTATCTTAAACGGAAATTCTCTATCTATTAAATAATACTTCCCTTTTTCTCTCTCTCTTCAGGCCCTGTTAATTTCTAGTCTACTTTCTCTCTCTATGGAATTGCCTTTTCTAGGTACATCATATGTGTGGAATCATATGTTTGTCATTTGTGTCTGTTGAAGGTTCATCCACGTTGTAGCATATATCAGAATGTCATTCCTCTTTCAGGCAGAAAAATATTCCATTGTATGTATATACCATATTTTCTGTATCCATTCATCCATTGATGAACATTTGGGTTGTTTCCACCTTTTGACTATTGTGAATAATGCTGCTATGAACATTGTTGTACAAGTACCTATTTGAGTCCCTGCTTTTGGTTCTTTTGAGTGTATACCTCCAGTGGAATTGCTGGATCATATGGTAATTTTGTGTTTAACTTTTTGAGGAATCATCATTCTGTTTTCCACAATGGCTATACCAACAGCAATACACAAGGTTTCCAATTTCTCTACTTCCTTTCCTACACTTATTTTCTGTTTCTTTCTTTTGTAATTACCATGCTAGTGGGTATGCAGTGGTATATTCTTGTGATTTTCATTTGCATTTATCTAATGACTAGTGATGTTGAGCATATTTTCATATGCTTACTGGCCATCTGTATATCTTTTTCGGAGAAATATCCATCCAAGTCTTTTGTACATTTTTTATTGGGTTGTTTTGTTGTTGCTGTTTTGAGTTTTAGGAGTTCTTTATATATTCTGATACTAATCTCTTATCAGATATATGATTTGTAAATATTTTCTCCCATTCAGTGGGTCTTCTTTTCATTCAGTTGATAGTGTCTTTTGATGCAGAAAATTTTTAATTTTGATGGTATCCAGTTTATATTTTTACTTTTGTAGCTGAAGCATTTGGTGTCATATTCAAGTAATCACAATGAAATTCAATTTTATGAAGCTTCCCCCCTGTTTTCTTCTAATATTTTGATAATCTTAGCTGTTACATTTAGGTCTTTATTTCACTTTGAGTTTATTTGTGTATATGGTATAAAGTAAGGGTCCAACTTCGTTATTTTACATGTAGATATCCAGTTTTCCCAGAACCAATTATTGAATTTACTATCTTTTCCAAATTATTGACTTTAAAAATTTACTTTCAGCAAGTGATGTCAGCAAGAAGGCAGAAGAGGTGTTCTGTATTGTCGTGTCCTCACAGAACAATTATTTTAACAATCACTCACAGATGAGAGCACCTTTGTAGGAATCTGGGAGCCCAGGGGAGAATTCCAGAGCACTGTTGAAGCAAAAAAAAAAAAATCCAAGAATAGATGCACTGAAGAGCGTAAGAGGAAAGTTTCATTTTGCCTATGTCACCCCTCCCCCAAGGTGGTATGGCTCAGTGCTGAGAGACCCTCTCAGCCCACAATTTTTCTCATTGGATAAAGTGAGAAATGTGGCTTTTCCAGAGGTACAGGATGCTGTCCCAAAGGCCTAATTCTTTCTCATCTCATCCAGATCACTATGGTGATCTGCAAAGCAGAGGGGTTAGAAGAGGCTGTTAGTATGGCATCGAGGGCTCAGAACTCATCAAAGGAACATACTAACTGCTTCATTGTTCTTCCTTTTAATTGATTCATGTACAACATCAGGAATCCTGGCCCACAAAACACTGGGGGTGCCTCACCTGCAGAACACCAAAACTGGAACATAGGTAGCTAAATGCTCTGCCTGCCTCATCCACACTCTCTGCACTCCTTCTATGGCTGGGTTCTGACATGCACTCCCACAGCCAGTGAGTGCTAGTTTTTTTCAGACAGCTAGTAAGCAAGCACAGAAAGCAGGCTTGACTATGACGGACTGTAAAAAGGCTCACAAAATCAAGCATTTCAGGGAACTTTCCTATGGGAACAAATAAGAGGCTCTCAGAACCTAGCCTGGATTTTCAGGATCAAGAAAAAGCATACCTACAAAAGCAACAGAACACACATTCTTAGGAACATTCTCTAGATATATCATATGTTAATTTACAAACAAGTCAACAAATTTAGTAGTTTGAAATCATATCAAACATTTTCCAAACACAATAGTATGAAAATATATATAAATAATGGTAGAAGTGATAGAAAATTCACAAATATGTAAAAATTAAACAACGCATTCCTGAACAATCAATGGGTCAAGGAAGAAATAAAAGAATATTCTGAGACAAATACAAATGGAAACACACCATACCAAAACTTAAAGGATGCAGTTAAAACTATTCTAAGAGGGAGTTATATAACAATAAATCCTTACATTAAAAAGGAGATATATCTCAAATAAACAACCTAACTTTACACCTCAAGGAACTACAAAAATAAGAAAAGAACAAGCTCAACGTTAGCAGAAGGAAGGAAATAACAAAGATCAAAACAAATAAGTGAAAGAGAGAACAGAAAAAAATGTTTAAAAAAATCAACAAAAATAAGAGCTGATTTTTTGAAAACATAAAAAATTGACAAAACTTTACCTAGATTAAGAAGACTAAAATAATAAAATCAGAAATGAAAGAGGAGGCATTAAACCCGATACTGTAAAAATTAAAATTCAGACTCCTATGAATAATAAGCAAAATTGAATAACCCAGAAGAAATGGATAAATTCCTAGAAACATACAACCTACCAAGACTAAATCATGAAGAAATAAAAAATCTGAATAGACTTATAACTACTGTGGAGATTGAATCAGTAATAAACAATCTCTCAACAAAGAAAAGCCCAGACCAGATAGTTTCACTGGTATACTCTATCAAACAATTAAAAAGAAATTAACACCAATCCTCAAAGTCTCCTAAAAATTTGAAGAGGAGAGAACACTTACAAACTCATTTTACCTGACCAGCATTATCCTGACACTAAAGTCAGAGAGGGACAATACAAGAATAAAAAATATTACAGGCCAATATCTCTGATGAACATAGATGCAAAAATCCTCCATAAAATACTAGCAAACTGAATTCACCAGCACATTAAAAAGATCATATAAAATGTCCAAGTGGGATTTATCCTTGGGATGCAGGAATGTTCCAATATATACAAATCAATAAATGTGATACACCACATTAACAGAATGAAGGATAAAAAATCATATCATCTCAATACATGCAAAAAAAAGTATTTGACAAAATTCAACATCAATTTATGATAAAAAGTCTCAACAAATTAAGTACAGAAAGAATGTATCTCAATATAATAAAGGTCATAATGGCAAGCCCACAGCTAATATAGCTAACATTAAAATCAATGTTGAAAAGCTAAAAGACAAGGATGCCCACTCTTGCCACTTTTATTCAACATATTATTGGAAGTCCTAGACAGAACAATTAGGAAAAATAAATAAATAAAGGCATACAAATTCAAAAGAAAAAAGCTAAATTGTCGTAGATGACATGATCTAAATAAAGAAAATCCTAGATTCCACCAAAAAAATTTTAGAACTATTAAACGAATTCAGTAAAGTTGAAAAATCAACATTAAAAAATCGGTTGTATTTTGAAACACTAACAACAAAATATCTGAAGGAGAAATTAAGAAATCAATTCCAAAACAATAGCATCAAAGCAATGAAATACTTAGGAATAAATTTAACCAAAGAGTTGAAAGACCTACACACTGAAAACAATAAGATTGATGAAAAAAATGATGAGGACACAAATAAATGGAAAGATATTTTGTTTTCTTGGGTTGGAAGAATTAATATTGGTAAATGTTTATACTATCCAAAGTAATTAATGGATTCAATGAAAATCCTATCAAAATTCCAATGACATTTTTCACAGAAATAGATAAAATGATCCTAAAATTTGTATGAAACTCCAAAGATCTCGAATACTTAGCAATATTGAGCAAGAAGAATAAAGCTGGAGGCATCAAACTTTTGATTTCAAAGTACATTACAAAGGTATAGTAATCACAACAGTAAGTTACTGGCATAAAAAACAGACACATAGACCAAGGGAACAGAATAGAGTGCACAGAAATAAATCCACACATATAAGGCCAACTAATCTTTGACTTGAGAGTAAAGAACACAATGGGGAAAGAATAGTCTCCTTAATAAATGTTGTTGGGTACTGGATATTCATGTGCAGAAGAATGAAACGGGACCCCTATCTTACACCATTCACAAAAATTAACTTGAAATGGATTAGAGACTTAAATGTAAGACCTGAAAACATAAAAATAAAACAGAGAAAAAGCTCCTTGACATTGGTCTTGCTAATAATTTCATGGATATAACACCCAAAGCACAAGCAACAAAAGCAAAAATAAACAAGCAGGACTATGACAAACTAGATAGCTTCTGCATAGCAGAAAAACAATCAGCAAAATGAAAAAGCAACCTATGGAATGGGAGAAAATATTTTAAACCACATTCTGATATAGGGTTAATATCCAAAAATATATGAAGAACTCACACAACTCAATAGGAATAATAATAATAAGAATAATAATAATAATAATAATAACAACAACAACAACAACAACTGTACGGAGGGCTGATTAAAAATGGGCTAAGAACCAGAGTTCTTCCAAAGAATACATATGAACGACTACCAAGTACATGAAAAGATGCTCAAGGTCACTAATCAACAGGGAAATGTGGATCAAAACCACAATTAATTATCACCCACACCTGTTGGGTTGGCTATTATCAAAAAGCCAACAGATAACAAAGGTTGGTGAGGATGTGGAGAAAAGGGAATCCTTGTACACTGCTGGTGGAATGTTAATTGGTATAGCCATTATAGAAAAGAGTATGGAGTTTCCTCAACAAATAAATGTAGAACTACTATGATCCAGGAATCTCAAATCTGAGTATATATCCAAGAGAAGCAAAATCAGTATTTTGAAGATATATCTACACTCCTATGTTCATTGCAGCATTATTCACATTCCTGTGACTGTTTTTATAATTGGCTATTTGTACATCTTAATCTCTTACACTTTTTCACCCATACCACAAAACCCCTTCCATCTGGCAACCCTTGATATGTTCTCTGTATCTATGAGTTTTTTCTGTTTTTTTTATTTTATTTTATTTTTGTTTTTTTAGATTCCACACATACGTAAAATCATATGATATTTGTTTTTCTCTATCTGACTTATTTCACTTAGCAAAATACTCTCTAGTTTCATCCATGTTGTTGCAAAAGGTAAGATTTTATTCTTTTTTATGACCGAGTAATGTTCCATGAATGTACCACTTCTTCTTTATCCATTCATATGTAGATGGACGCATAGGTTGCTTCCATTTCTTGTCTATTGTAAGTAATGCTGCAGTGAACATAGGGATGCTAAACCACATTCTGATATAGGGTTAATATCCAAAAATATATGAAGAACTCACACAACTCAATAGGAATAATAATAATAATAATAATAATAATAATAATAATAACAACAACAACAACAACAACAATAATAATATG
>NW_006434840.1:37963-55667 GCF_000325575.1 Pteropus alecto
ATGTAGAACTCTATGATCCAGGAATCTCAAATCTGAGTATATATCCAAGAGAAGCAAAATCAGTATTTTGAAGATATATCTACACTCCTATGTTCATTGCAGCATTATTCACATTCCTGTGACTGTTTTTATAATTGGCTATTTGTACATCTTAATCTCTTACACTTTTTCACCCATACCACAAAACCCCTTCCATCTGGCAACCCTTGATATGTTCTCTGTATCTATGAGTTTTTTCTGTTTTTTTTATTTTATTTTATTTTATTTTATTTTATTTTGTTTTTTAGATTCCACATATAAGTGAAATCACATGGTATTTGTCTTTCCTCATCTGACTTATTTCACTTATTCTTCTCTTGTCCTTTATAGTTTTTTAAAACATTGTTAACAGACTTCAGTTATATAGAATTAGATTAATGATAATCCTTGGTTCGTGACACAATATTATTGGTCCTTTGATGTCATTTATTTATTTAATGATATCACAAATACATGTGAACCCACTTCTCAAACCCAAAGCTAGAACACTACCAATAACTCATATCTACCTATGGGTATCTTTTCTATTCCATTCTCCTTCCCCCTCTCAGAAGTAACTTGAATATTATATCTAGCCATACCTTGCCTTAAAAATAGTTTTATCTCATATATTCATATATGCATATATGAATAGATAATACATTACTTAGTCCTACTTATTTTTGAACTTTATAAATTGATATTAAACCATATGCTGTCTTCTGGAACTTCCTTTGTTCATTCAACATAATGTTATTAAGATTCGTTTACTGGGTTGCATGAAGCTATGGTTAATTTTCACTTGAATAATTAATAGAAGCAAGCCAGGCGAATGGTGATTAGAAGAGTATTTCAGGTGGAAGCATAGCATGTGTTAAGGCCCTGGGATGTGATAAAGCATTCCAGCCTTGAGGAACTATATAGAAAAGAACTCCAGGTACTCTAAAGTACTAAGGTTTGGAAGAATAATAAAAATGAATTAGGAGGAGCAGCCAAAGGCCAGACTACATAGTGCCTTATGGCTCATGGTAAGGATCTGGGCTTTTATCCTAAGAGCAATGGACATCATTAGGTAGAGAAATGACATGTTCTGATTGGCCATTTTAAAAGATTAATCCTGCTACTCATAAAGAATACATTGAGAAAAAGAGGTTGTAAGAATCCAATCCTGACATGGGTGCTATTATTGCCCCCCTTTTACAGATGAGAGAACCAAGGCTCAGAGAGAATCTATATATGGATCTAGAGTTCAGAGAGGTTTAGTTTTGAGACATAGATTTAAGTATTCATCAGCTTATAGTCAGAGCCATAGAACTGAATAAGATTACCTAGGGAGAGAATGTAGATAGAAAAGAAAGAAAAAGGGTTAAAGAAGAGCGTTGAGGCACTCTAATATTTAAACTTAGAGAAGGAGAAAAAGCAACTCAAATGGAACAGTGAGTGAAGTAACAGTAAAACCATGAAATTATTTTTACATAGAAGCCAAGAGAAAAAACTTCAAGAAAAGAGCAGTGGTCAGCTGTGCCAAATGTTGCTGAAAGTAAAGTGAATTAAGGACTAAAAAAAAAAGTGGCCCTTTGATTTAGCAACATGGAGGTGGTCAGTCTCTATGTCCTTAGCCATCTTAGGGCATGCACAGAGGAACTTAAGAGGATTATTATTATTATTATTATTATTATTATTATTATTATTATTTATTATTATTATTATTATTATTATTCCTTATTTTGTGTAAAGAAGCTAAAGCTCAGAGGGGTTAGGTAACTTGTCTCAAGCAAAATAGCTAGGGAATGACAAACTTGGAACTGGAAGTCTTAACTCAAAATCCAGTCTTCTCTCCACTACACCACAGCTCTTTCCATATCTGGGAGGTTTTTATTTGGTTTGCTACGTGACTGACTGAGGTCCCATGTGTACTGCAGAGCTGAATTTATTTCAATATGCCTAAAGTGTATATTATGTGCAAAGCTCTTAGCAGTAACTACAAAAGATTTGAAGATGACTATATTCCCTATTCTTTTCTCAACATCCCCATGGCTATTTCAGGTGGGTACTAGACTAGTCAGGGGGATCACGTTGTAAATTATATAAATGTCTAACCACACTTTAAGCTAATATAAAATAATATTGAATGTCAACTGTAATTGAAAATTTTTAAAAAAGAGGGAAAGGTGAAGGGGAAAAGGAGGTTAAAATCTCCAGGTACAAAACAATTAAGTCATGGGGATGTAATGTACAGCACAAGAAATATAGTCTACAATATTGTGATAGCATTGTATGGTGTCAGATGGTTGCTGGACTTATCATGGTGATCACTTCTTTAGGTATGTAAATGTTGAATAACTATGGTGTACACTTGTAACTAATATAATATTGTATGTTAGCTATATTTTAATAAAAATCTTTACAAAATGATTTCACAGACATAAAACATTATAAAAACGATTTGAAAATGAAAAAGACAGACCATAGTACCAAAGAGCTTGTACAGTCTTGTAAGATAACATCTGTATAACTATGATCTAAGAATACGTGGAAGTAACAGAAACATAGAAAAGTGAGGACATGGGTTAGATCTGGAGCAATGACTTGATGGGGAAGAGCTTGTTCATCTTCCTATTTACTGCTATATATTCACTATGTACCTGGCAAAAGTTGGGCTCAATAAATACTTGTTATAATACATATTGAATACCAACTTTTTGACTGGCAACTTGTGATTATATAGCAGTAAACAGGAAGTAGACTGGCTAGCATAAGTAATAAAAGAAAAAAATTAGGAGACTAGGATACTTATTGAAAAGATAGTAGGATATCTCAGAGTTAAGGGAAGAGTTGACTCAGAAAGGACAGGAATAAGATCAGTTATGGGTACAAGAACAATATGAATTTATAGATCTTCTATCCAGCTTTAATGAGACTTTCCCCACCAGTAACCCCAGACTCTGTTTCAATTCAAAAGGCCATATACTTGGGAGAAATTGATTGTCCCAGTTGGGTCAGGGATCTTCCCCTGGAATAAGTTATTATGGCCAATAGGGAAGGTTCGCATACCGCAGACATTAGACATGGCCATTACAAAACAACCTATGATTTCAAACCACTTCCAAAGAAGGGAAATCCTTGGTAATTGGACATCAAAACATCTCATGTAATATATACTAAATCTAATATCAAGAGGAATGACATTAAGGAAATGCATTCATTTCCCCCAGAAGATTGATATTCCAAACCTTTTTCTGTCATAAGAACTTTCTGATATCAAAAGGAAACTGACAGAATTTCTGAGATAGAAGAAGCCTTTAGCAGCCATCAATTCATTCTCATTGTATGATAAAAAAATATGAGATCTTTGCATGCAGTTTTACATGTAGTCCCATAGCAAGTAGGTGGTAGTATTGGGTGATGGGAAACTTCTGACCTTTAACTCTGTGGGCCCTTTCTCTGCCTATGCTCCAGAGTGCTTAGCACTGTGCTGAGAACATAGCCATGGTATCTTTCAAACTCACCACAGTATCATGCTCAGGTATAGCCAGCAACCTAGCAAGAGATATCTGTCATCCATGGCCAGAAGTCCAGAGAATTTGGCCCAGCTGAGTAGCTTCTATGAGTAGGCAGATAGCCAAATTAGGGCACAGAATTGATAAGCAATCAATGATTCATCAATGACAGCTTAAGAGAGGCCTAAAAGACAAGATTTATCCTCCTCAGTTTTCTCTTCTTAAGGCTAAACAGCCCTAGATCCTTCCATTGGAAAAGAGAAGTGACTGCCTCATATGACTTATATCAAGGTCTTGATTAAATCATCCTTTTTACTTTATGTAACAAATGTCCCTAATTACAACTGCTTTTCTTCATCTTTAACCAATTAACATCCAGCAAACCAGGGGGTCCTCTCTTCTCAATCTCATGACTGAATATAAGGTTAGTTTAGGAAATATAGTGTAGTGGGAAAATATATGTATCTGGAGCTATACTACCTGGGTTAAAAATCTCAGCTTCACCATTTCCTAAGGGTGTGATTTTTGGCAAGTCGCTCTATCTCCTTGGGCTTTTGCTTTCTCTCTTGTAAAATGAAGATAATAATAATGCCTACTTCATAGGGAGGTTGTGAGAATCAAATGAGTTAATATATCCTTTGGGGTATGAGACAGCATATAGAAATATTCTGACCATAAACTAAGAAACACATATAAAGATTCTAATAATTTTATGGCCAGGCCTTCAAGAACTATGCTCCCTAGCACTGACTTGAGAAAACCAAAGACATTTAAGTCAACCACCAGCAATCAACTGCAAACCCTAAAAGCCAAGATAAAAGTACACTACCACTAGGTCACTGCTCAAACTACCATTGCTAACTTAGCTCAGAGGCAAGGTATCCAGATGGATGTTTTAAAGGGGAATAGATGGGGGCAAATGGTTCATAACAGGTGTGTCTTTTCGCTGCCTTCTTTTTTGGTTTGATTATTGTTTAAAAACAGATAGCACCCAAATAGATCCAAGAAGATATCATCTTCAATCATTCTTTCAACAAATATTGAGTCCTTACTATATGGCAGCCACTGATCAGTATACTGATAGAGCAGAGAACAAACAGATGAAGTCCCCGCTCTTATTGAACTTATCAGTGTTATGATAAAAACAAAATGGGATAAGGTCAAAGAGAATGCCTGGGCCATGGCAGTTACTTAATTTGGGTGGTCAGGAAAAGCTTTCCTGAGATCTGAAGGATATTGGAGCCCACCATGGGTAGAACCAGATAGAAGTAAAAGGAAGTGCAAAGTTCCTGAAGTGAGACAGATCTTAGCATACTTGAATAAAAAGGAGATAAGTGTGGCTAGTGGAGAGTGAACAAGGTTTTTATAAATCAAGTCAGAGGTAGGCAGGGGTTGGATCTAAAGATGGTGGCTGGGGCCAGAGTGGTAGTAATGAAAATGGTGAGAAGTGATCAGATTCTGGACGTATTTTTAAGACAGAGCCAACAGGATTTCTTTAAGTGTTGGATGTGAAGTATGAGAGAAAAAGAGGGAGTCAAGGATGGCTCAATGATTGTTGCTGTGAGCAACAAGGTGATGCCATTAACTGGAATGGACAACTGCATTAAATATGGTTTCTGATGGGTCGGGTCATTCTGGAGTTCCACTAATAACCGTGGGTGGGACCTCAGGGCCCTTTTCTGACTTTGAACTGCCTAGTTATGGAATGGGGTGGTGGTGTGGGACTGCTGTTTTGGGTGTATTAGAGGCATGGAGCTCATTTCTGGGAATCCCAGCCCTCTCTCCCGCCTCCAATTGTTGTCGGAAATCTGGAGACTTATGTAGACGAGAGAGAAGACAGAGCATACCGGGCCAGGCCAAACAGAGAGGCCCCAGAGACAAGGGATCTGCTGTAGCCACTTCCCTCCATAAACTGTATGGAAGTGGACCGCGCCAGAGAGGGTGCTGCAAAAACTTTCTTGGTGATCTATTCTGGCAGCCTAGGGAATCACTTTCACCAGAAAGAGTAAGGAAAAGAGATGGGGTTTGGTATGGCTTGGCCGGGCCCAACCGGAAGGAGTTTGGGTGGAGTCGACTGTGAAAGCTTCGGAGCAGAGGGGGAGGGGAAGCCGCCACTAGCAACTAACCTCAGCTTCCTAAACTCAGCAGAAAGGTCGGAGGCATTGTTGCAAAGGCCAGAAGCCCCATGATTCTGTCTGCTCGCCAAAGACGGACGAAAACCGAAGTTGTGCGATGCAGCTTTAAAGGGGCTGGTGATTGACAGAATGTGTAGCAGTGGATGGGGTGGAGCCGCTGGGTGGGGTCTGACACCGGCAGCTGGGAGAAACCAAAAGGAGGAAAAAAGAAAACCATTGCCCTCTGATATCGCTAATGCTGGGCGGGGTAAGCTAGCTAGAAAGGGAGGAAAAGGAGGGTTTTAGAGCTCACCTCCACTCACCCATAGTCAACTCTCTCAAAACCTTCTGTCTCATTTTGAGATAATTAAAATCGAGTATATACCGGCCCTAGTCGGTGCCCATTCCCTCTAACTCTCCAGTGAAGTAGGTTCGTAGTACGAGGGAGTGAGAGCCCCGAGTCCATCAGTTCAACCCCAGCCCCGCCCCGTCCGTTGGCCCTGGCCCGGGGCTGGGAGGAGAGGATGCCTTCGGAGGCGCAGAATCCAAAAGTAAGTCCCTTTCGTTTTACCTACCCAACCCCTCCCCCTTTCTTTTGCCCCCATCACTGGGGTATCTGCTGGACAGCGAAGGAGCCACCTTTTAGAAGGAGACTCTTTCAAGGAAGACCCGGAGGGTGGAGCAGGGTGGGGTAAGAAAGGGAGGGAAGGGGAGGAGGGGTGGCGCTTTAGAGCCTAGGGGAGTTGCTACCTACGGAATAGGCACGCTCAGAGTTTGATGTTTGTATGGTTAGATCCTCAATTTCCCTACCAGTCATTAGAACCTCCACTTACCCTTTCAGGCATTCTTTCTTTTTGTCACATTCCAGCATCCTCACTGGGTTGCTTAAAGCCTCTAGCTGTGAGTTGGAAGGCTCCATCTTGCCTGGCTTCTTAAAGAGACAGTGCACTAGTTCAACTGAGGGAAATCTGTGCTGGAAATTCAATTTCCAGAAGGATGGTAATGACTCACCTTACTATGCTACTACGAGTGTTGAGGGGATTTGTATGGAAAGGACAGATTTTTCTCCCTCATACCAGCCTCCAAACTTGGTTCTAATATCCAGTTGATTCACAGAACGTGCACACTGGGTAGTATTGCCAAGTTGCACATTAGTTAACTGCAGTAAATTGGCAGTTTTAGCTGAAGGCTAAAATTTCTGTTTCCTGAGACTTGCTGTGGCAGTGCAAATGAGAAAAAATTCATTCACTCTACAAATATTATTGTCAGATTCATTGCCTGTGGCTGATTCCGCCGCTGAGTGGTTTCTATAATGTGTCAAGACCACGTAGAGTGGTGTCACTGACTCTTTTCTTAACAAATTATTGGCCAAGGTTTCTTTCTAGGATATAGAGATGAATGTTGAATTTGATTCCAACATTTACCAAGCATCTGTCACATGAAAGTTCCATTGGTTCACATTTATTTTCTTTCTGTTAGTACCGGGTATCCATATGTCTAAGCCCAAGGGACTGGGAGATCCAGCCGGAAGAGATAGGAACCCAAGTCAAAATGGCATACAAAAGGAGAGGGGCAGGATGCTTCAATAGGGAAGCTAAGGCCACCTTAGCTGATCTGCCATTCCCATGTCCATGTCCAGTCAGGAATATTGTGTTGAGGAGTAGGGCTTCACTAGCTCCACTCTGATGGTAAATAAAATAACTGGTGTGGTGGACACTATTAGAAGGCCTCAGGCAGACCAATGACATCTCTTCCATGTTTATCTCTCTCATGTTTCTGCTTAGGGAGGGTAGCAGGACTGGATGGAGCCTAATGATATCCAACAGGTTAAAGAGATAAAACATGTTGTTTGAGGTTTTAGGGCTAGTATTTCACTCTGAAAGTTTCTATTTGGTCAATGGAATACCACAGCTCCTAGTGCTCTGCAATATACTAGTTCAGCTGTCTCTAGTATTAAATGCAAGTCACAGGGCCGTCCTTCTTTAGTGTGCTGGTTTCATTACATCCCCAGTGCCAACTCCCATCAAGGGCATGTGTTAGCTCTAGGTTCCTAGGCAACATTTAACCTTCTCCCATGCCCTCTCTCCTCAATTGGTTGTCCAGACCTCGAAATGATTTTATTGTGAATGGCCATATCATCAAGTCCACTGGATTTAGATAAAGAAGAAAGCCTTACTTAGGGTTCTTTCTCCCCAAAGTCATTGGCCTATGGGCTCCTAAAAACAAGGGAAATATGAAGTCAATTGGAACTCTTCTGATTACTTTCGTCAGTGGGAGTACAGTCTTGTCCTAAAGCCAAGAGCCACTTGTACATGTCACACCCACTGAACTCTGCTGTACACACCCTTGCTTAGAGGGTGGGGAAGGAACTATGTTCTGGTTCCATAGCCAGCCACCTGCATTTGGTATACATGAAATATGTTAGAGACTGCTAAGCTTCCATTTTAACATTTGATTGTCCCTTTGTGTTCATATTGGTTTGTTTTTCTTTGAGAGAGTTTCTAGGTGCAGGATATGGGAACTAGCCAGTTCTTAGCAGTAATGATAATAAAATATCATTACTGAAAGATGATTTTCTTCCTATGACAGAGAAAGGTTTGTGAACCCACGAACAAATACCATAGGCAAGCAATATAAATCCTCCAAGGTCTTTGAGTGGCTTCCCCAGAGCAATTTAAATTGTTTGGTGTCATTCATTCTGCTTTCTGGGATTGCAGAGAATTTCTGTATATGTGAAGGCAAAAAGGGTTTCATGGGGTGTAATTGCAAAATGGACACTTTGTGTGCTCGCTCGCGCGCGCGCTCGTGCTCTCTCTCTCTCTTTCTCTCTCTTTCTCTCTTTCTCTCTCTGCATTTCACTAGTAGTTTTGATCCCCAATCCCCCTCCTCAAATGCCTATATCCGATAGGCTAGGCTGTTCTGGCCTAGACTAGAACAGCTTGCTGATACATTTACTTTGGTCTAAGTTCCTTCCTAGTTATTGCTCAGCCTTCAAGAGTAGAGAGCTGTGATAGACAAAGGTATCAACACAAAAGTACATTATGTTCATTATGTTGTGATATTCATTCATTCATTCATTCATTCATTCATCAAATACTTACTGAGAATCCACTCTGTGCCACCATGGCATAAGACTGGGGAATTTTAGCAATGAACAAAACAAAGTCCCTGCCCCCTTGGAGATTATATTCTAATGAGGATGTGTTGATGGAGGACAGTAAACAACAAATATGTTTATTGGGTGGGGATTAGGTGGGAGAAAAAATATAAGGCACTTGGGATTGGGGAGATCTATTTGACATAGAATAGTTAAGGAGAACTTCTCTGATATGGTGATATTTAAGAATATAACTGAATGAAGCGAGAGAGCCAGGCATGAGAATACCTGAGGGAAGGGTGTTCTATACAGAGGAAATAGAATGTGCAAAGGCTTGTTGTGTTCAAGGAATAGCAGGAAGGCCAGTGTCATTGGAGTAGAGAGGTGAAGAGTGTGGTAGGACATTCAGTCAGAGGGACAGTAGGGCCTGATCATATAGGTCCTTGCAAAGATTTTGACTTTTAGTCTGAGTAAAGTAGGAAGCCAGTTTTTAAAGAAAATAGTCAACAATTATTTTACTTAAAATTCTGCTCTAGTAAGGAGGATGAATCTTTAGTTGTTCATTTTAACACAATCAAGATGGTTTATGTTTTTATGCTTTGGATACAATATTCTTTTAAAGAAAGACTTGGTAAGCTTATTGCTGAATTCATGTCAACTAATACAATTTAATTTCATATTAACCATTTTTATAACATAATTATCTGAAAAAGGTTTCAAACACATTTGAAACTACTTAAATTAAAAACAAAGTCTTTTCAACATACTTTATAATTAAACATCACAATAAATTTATTAGAAGAATGTTTAACCTTTTTAAGAAAACATCTCAAGATTTTGTAGCACTGTTTAATTCTATCATGAAATTGTGAAAATTATTCATCTGGAAACTTTTTTTTTTTAACTTTCAGTCTTGCTGGCACACATGATTTCTTTTAAACTTTCTAAGCTATTCACTATCCTTCTCTCCACGTCCTTCCCAGTGGGGTAATGTGTTTCAGGTATTATTTCATTTAATCCTCACAATAACCTTGTGAGGTAGGCACTATTATCATCTCCTTTTTATAACAAGGAAACTGAGGCACAGAAAAGTAACTTACCCAAGGTCACACAGCTATTAAGTAGAAGAGGATCCATTCTCTTATATCTTCTAAGAGTCGTTCCCTCAGCTTCCTTCTTTCCCGTCTTCAGTTTCTTTTTCTTCTTTGGTTCTCTCACGCATCCAACCATCCTCACCTAATATAGCTAACATTTATTGAAGACCTACTCTGTGCCAAGCCCTCTATTGAATACTTTACATGTGTCAGTTCATATAATGCTCACAACAATCCCATGAAGTAAATACTATTATTTCATTCATTTTTCAGTTAGGGAAATTGGGGCACAGAAAAATTAAGCAACTTGCCCACGTTTGCACAGCTAGTAAGTGACAGAACTGAGATTTGAACCCAACTATACATAGTCTATACTACCTAATGTTCAGCTTGCAAACACATTCTTTCCCTGGTCTAAATCAATCTTTCTTTAACAACACTCACTCAAATTACCACTCTGTTTTTCTGCAGTTTCTGTTTAAATCGTTAATGAAACTATTTTTGCAAAGTTACCTAAAGATCTCCCAATGTCATGTCCAGTGCTCTCTCTTTAGGATTTCAACAAACTTGACTCTACTCCATTTGAGGCTGTTGTACATTCCTTCCTTCTTTAAAACCTTCCCTTCCTTGTCTTACATGACAATACTCTATGTTGGATTTCCACCTAACTCTCTGACTGCTCTTTTTATTCTTTTCTTGCCACTGTATAATTCTTATTTGGGCTATCTCATCCAACAAAGAGTTTCAGCTGCCATTTAAATACCTGTATAACAAGTCTTCACCTCTAAGCTGTTTTTTTTTCCTTAGCATGGACCCATCCATTCATCTGTTAACTGAGCATCTTAACACATCTTGACACGTGACACTTAATAAGTCTGAAACAGAATTTATCATCAAATCCTCCACTCCCATTTCTATCCCTGATCAACAATTACATAACCAACCAAACAATAAAGCCTAGAGTCATCTATGATTCTCCTTCTCCTTCCCTTCCAGATTTGGTTCTTGAATCTTTGCATCCTCTCCATCCCTACTTGTAGTGTCTTTGCTTAATTTTTCATCATGTCTGACCTGTCCTATTAAAATAGCTTCTTTACTGTTATTTTATCTGCTTCCAATTTCTGTGACCTTTGCTCTGGGTTGAATTATGTCCCTCAAATTATGTTGAAGTCCTAATTTCTGATACCATAGAATGTGACTTTATGTGGAGACAGGGTATTTATGGAGGTAATCAAGTTTAAATGAGGTCACTATGACAGGCCCTAATCCAATATGACTGGTATCCTTATAAAAAGGGGAAATGTGGACACCAACACAGACTCACATATAGGGAAGATGATATGGAGAGACAAAAGGAGAAGGTAGTTATCTACAAACCAAGGAGAAAGTCCTAGAACTGATTCTTCCCTTATAGTCCTCAGAAAGAACCAACCCTGCTGACACCTTTAGACTTCTAGCCCTCAGTCCGTGAAACAGTAAATTCCTGTGGTTCAGGCCACCCAGTTTTTAGTACTTTGTTGCGGCAGCCTGAGTAGACTAATGTAGACTCTAAACTAGTTTATATATTAAGATATTTCTAAAATACATGTTTTTATTTTGCCAATCCTATGTTCAGAATTCTTCAAAGACTCCACATCACTTACAGGATTAAATCCCTGCCTTTTAGTAAGACACTTCACAGTTTGTCCTCAATCTACCTTTCATGTTTATTGCCTGTGACTTTTCCTCATCACAAGAGCCACATTAAACTAACTGCTACTAGTTGAATGTGGCATGGTCCTTCACAAATACCATGTCTTTGTTCATGTTATCAGGACTTCCAGAAATGTCCTTCTTACAACATGTACTACCCCACTTCCAACTTTCCTTCTGCTCCATCCTTATCTTTTTTGGTAAGCTCCTAAGCATATAATAATATCCAATACAAGTGTCATTTTCTCTGTGAAGCCTAGCTGACCTTGAAGTATAAGTAATATTTGGATAGCCAGAGTAGAGAGGAAAGGATATTCTAAGCAGGAAGAACCATATAACCAAAGCAAGTAATGAGTATCAACGTAATGTGGACTACAGGGGATTGGAATAGGGTTAGGGAAGGAGTGAGGTTAGAGAAATCTTTGCTTTTGGTGATAATATAGGTGGGGCAAAAGCAGCTATTGGATAAGCAGCAAGGTCAACATTTTCCCTCCATAGTGTCTCAGGGAAACAGCCAACTCTCAAAGAATATTATTATCTAGCTAATGTCACCTGATGCTGAGATGGTTTATATTTTGTTCCTTGGTAAGTTGTCTTTCTAATAGTTCCCTGAGATGAGGGTACTTTGTTGGTCAGTGATAGCATGGTAGTAGAGCAGAAAATATTCAGAGGAGTTTAGGGTGCTTTTCTGCTGTAGCAGAATGGGATCTGCAGCTTTGGTTTATTTAAACCTGGCTATATATTAACCATCCCATTTATATAAGGCAGATAGTATTTAAAGGGGGAAGCAACATTCATTCATCTTATTTGATCATTCAGCATACATGCCCTGAGAACCCTCTATTTGGTACAGGCTGGGAATACAAAAGTATGAGGCCTAAGCCTTGCCCTGGAGCTCACCTTGGAGACAAAGTTCTAGCTAACATCTAATATTTGTTAATCACTTATTGTATGCCAGGGACCGTGCTAAGCCCTTTGCATGTTTCTCATTTAAATTCACAATAAGGTTATACCCATTTATTAATAAGGACACCGAAGATTAGAGGGAGGTTGAATAAACTCAAGGAGGGAAGGATTGGGAAATTGACAAGTAAGCAAATCGTTAACATTAGCAGTAAAGATGTGGCTGACATTGGAGGAGAAGGAGTCAGAGAACACTTACTAGAAGAGGTCATGTTTGAGTCTTGAAGGATAAATAAGAGTTTTAAGGTAGGCAGAACTTGAATTTGACCAGATAGTTTGGCTTCACAATCCACATTTTTAATCATTATGATATGTTTAGCTAGCTAATCAGCAAAACCAAAAAGGAAATAGATCAAGGTTTGTCACTAACTGTGGGCCCAGCTATCAGTGTAATGCAGTGCACGAATGGATACATATAAATAATATAGTAATAAATGAAAAATCGAAGAAATAAGGAAGCAGCAGTTAAGACAGAAAGCTTGCTGACTGAGGTCACAATTCAGGGGTCCACAAACAATATTCAGGCCATAGATATACTTTTTATCGAACAATATTTTTCCAAAATTTAATTTCATTACCAGTGTATAAGGTGGAATATTTCATGTAACATACAAGTTTGCAGATTTCTTGAAAAGCTTGAAATGTATTGCATCACTTGGCCTATACTGCTGCATGGTGACCACCACCAGGAACTGAGCAGCAGCTACCCCTTTAAACATTTTATTTATTCATTTCTATCCTTTGGTTGCAAAAAGCAGAAACCAGCTGGAGCTAGTTTAAGCACAAAAGGAATGTGACTGGATCTTGGGAAGGAACTGGGTTTTGGAAATGGGAAATTGTTGGGAATCCAAGTGTTTTTTTCTTTTCTTTTTTTCTGCATATCATATCCGTTTCTCTCTGCTAATTTTTTCTCTCTTAGCAGATTAGAGCACAGAATGGGCAAGAGATAGCTTCTTTATCTCCTGAGTTCATATGTTACAGTTCAGTCACGTAGAAAGATACTGGCTGGCTCTCTTAGTTCCTTCCAATTAACAAGTAACAGAGAATGGGTACTGATGGATCTGGCTGGAGTCAGATGCTTACCCCTAGATAAACCAACTTTGGCCAGGAGACTAAGTCATGTAATGTAAATTAGGGACAGACATTTGTAAATCAGAGAAGAGTTGTAAGGGGGTCATTATGTGTGTAGCAGACTTTCAAATGTATCTCCTGTATCAAGCATTATTTTGGTCCTACTCACTTGTGGCAGCTTCTCGTATTCTCTTGGAGGTCTTTCAACCTACTGCAGACTTGTCCAATATGATCTGCTTGCCAGGTTAATTCCTGTTATTTTGAGAGTGCATAGGGTTCAGTGCACCCCTGCTGGCCTGGTCCTTTACTGTGATGAATCTGTCCCTATTACTGTACAAGGCAATCTGAGGCCAAAATTGCGAGAACATTCTTCCCTGGCTTCCTTTTAGCATTTTAAATCCCACAGGGCTTTCTTCTTCCAGTAGCTTAAAAGCACTTTATCAATCATCATGATGACCTTAAGGTCAATGAGTAGGGCCAGGTGAGTGCATTCCTAAAGAGTTAAGAGATCTGGATGACAAGGGGCATGGATAGTCTAAAGGAGAGCAACTAATGGCGATATGCCCAAAAGTATAGAATTAGCAAAATTTCATTCATAAATGTAATGCCTGGGCTTTAGCATTAGACAGGATAACAGGGATTTACTGTGGTTTTTCTCCTTGGATCCCCTTGACTCACAGGAGCTTTCCAAGTTTTGTGGTTCCCATATGAGGGTTTTGACACTTGTTTCAATGATTTTTGTCAATGACTTCAAAATTCCCATCCTGATACTTCTTACCAAAGTAGCAGTTGATATTGAAGGATTCCACTTTTAGCCCAGAGCTTAGGGGTGTGGGGATTGCTAGCCCTATAGACTATTGACATAAAAGCTTCTCCCACTCCTCGAAGGACTGAAATAAACTGCCCTGGCTGAAAATATCCTCTCTCAAGATCCTGGGATGGATTCCTTCCAAAGGAATCCAATCTCTGCCCAAGTTCTGCTGCCTCTTCTGGAATTTACTTTGCCTTTTATAAATAGAATAGAATTATTCTGACTTCCTCAAGCTAAGAGTTGCTTATTTGCTAAGAGTTGCTTATTGCCAGGGTAAGAGTCTACAATCTTCAATGGAAAGTGAGAAGAACCCAGAGGCAAAGCCAGAAAACTTCCTAGAAAGAGAAATTTCACTTAGAGCGTTTGAAACCTGAGCAAACATTGGTTTGCTTTTGCTTTCCTCTGTGTTGAAGTTAAAGTCGAAGTGAACATGGGTCTGTTACTTTGGATCCTCTCTTTCTTGTAGTTCCTTTGGTTGTCAGGTTAAGACAGTATTTATTGCAAATGAAAATAAAAGTTAATGTTTAGTGAATAATTACTATATGCAAGACACTGTTCTAAATTCTTGACAACACCTATCTAGTAAAATTGTTATGATAATTACATAGCACATAAAAGTACCTAGCATATAATGTTCAGTCATTAAATGGTAGTATTTATATATTCGCTATCTTCTTATTTCTTCTCCCCTAAAAAAATACTTGGATTGGGTTTACTGTAAGCACATGCTTTCTAATCTCAGAGTGGAAATCCTGGCTTCTCTGCCATCCTTTTATCCAACCCACAGTAACAGTTCCAAGACTTTTCTACATCCCTCAACCCCCCGTTCATACCTATCCCAACTTTGGCCTCCTAATTCACTCATGAAATTATACAAATCCCCTTATTTCTCCTCCATTTCACTTATGTCAGTACTCAAACTTCAATGTATATTAATCACTTGTAGATCTGCTAACAATGTAGATTTTGAGTCAGAAGTTCTTGGGTTGGACCTGAGGAGATTCTGGTATTTCTAACAAGTTTTTGGATGATGGAGATACTGCTGTGTGGAGTGAATAACATTTTGTGTAGCAAAGATCTAAAGAAAATGAAAATTCATTAATCCCATGTTTTTACAGATAAAGAGATTGAGATTTAAGAATGTTAAGTGATTTTCTCAGGGTCATACAGCTAGTAAGTGGTAGAGTGTAGACTCGAACCCAGCTCCTGATTCTCATGCTTTACTTATGCCCTACACTTCTGCAGTTGTTTATTGAAGCTATTCCTTCATGTTGACTTGATATTTTACCTCACCTCAGCCTATGGGCATCTCCTAGAGCTTTATTTCTAATCTGAATTTAAAAAGCTTTGATTTGCTGAACTATTACTATATTTTAATGTTTTCTTGCAAATTGTTTTAAGTTATTTTAGTTAGAAATGTCTGAAACTAGTGCATGCAAGCTTTGAAAAGCTCTTGAGGCAACATTTTCCAGCATTTATAGTTTTTATTAGTCCAAAGGGAGGAGTGAGAATGATTCAGATATTTGGGGGTAATATCTAGAGTTGTTGGGGAATGAGAGATAAAGAATGTCAAGATATACTCCTACTTTTGGGCCTAAAGCACACCAGCTACATCTGAAAAGGGTTGAGGTCCTCCATCTCCAATGGGGTAAGGGGATAATGTCAATTTACTGTCTAGATGAAGTAGTGAATTCAAGGCTTTTCACAGAGAAATTGTTCAAACCATGTTTTGCCAGATCCTAGATATTAGTGTGCCTGCAGATTGATGATATTACTGTGCCTGCAGATTGATGATATTACTTGATATAATTTGATCGTAGACTCTATGATAGTTGAGAACTTGCAGGAGGAGGCTGTTAAATATCATTGGAATCTATCCAGTTGAGGTCTTTCTTCACAATTGTGCTGTGGATGTAATAGTAGCTATAAACAGTTCAGAGTTCGTAATACCTAATGGCACCATGAACCTTCTTCAACGCTTCCTCTGGCTGTATTGTCTTTAAAGGTAGATTTGGAATGGTGTGTTAAATTTGTTCTGTTCTGATTCAAAATAAAGTCAGAAAATATCCTCATAAACTGGGTATGCATGAACAGAGAGTGACCTTGGGAATCTCAAATTTGTATTTCAAATCCTATGAATCAGGCACCCTTCTGTCAGTCAGAAACAGTACACCTTTATCTAGTAAAACAGACACTTTGCATATTCAAGGGACCGAAAGGAACTGGCTTTTGAGTACCTGGCACTCTGTTAACCCAATACATCTTCTTGGTACGTGATTCCTTTTATCATTATGATCTTTTATCAGTATCTTTTATCAGTAACTTTCTTTATATTTTTTATTTTGAAATCTGTTTCATCTGATATGAGTATACCCCTACTGCCGTTGTTCTCTGAATGCCATTTGCTTGAAATATCATTTTCTACCCTTTCACTTTGAGTCTATATTTGTCTTTGGAGCTGAGATGTGTCTCCTGGAGGCAGCATATTGTTGGGTTTTGATTTTTGATCCATTCTGCAACTCTGTGCCTTTTTATTGGTGAGTTCAGTCCATTTACATTCAGGGTGATTATTGAAATATGAGGTCTTCTTATAGCCATTTTATCTTTTGCTTTCTGGTGGCTTGGTGTTTCCATTGCTTCCTCGTCTTTGTGTTTATTTTCTTTATTTCGGTTGGCTTTTGTGGGTTTTCCTTCTGGTTCTTCTTGTTTTATGTTATATACTTCATTGGTGAATCTTTGGTGTGTGATTACCACATCGAATATGTAAAGGATAGTTATATATATAGTTGTCCATTTTCTTCTGCGTGTACCTTATCTCCATTCTCCTTTGTGAATTTGGATCTTTGAATCCTCCCCTTTTCAGTAACTGTTGTCTCAATTTGTCCATATTTATGCTGAATGTCCATTACTATTTTGTTATAGCAATTCTCTTCTTATTGTTTATGCTTATAATACCCTGTTCTTAGTAAGGGTTTCACTCCTCTGTTTCTATCTGCCTGCTAGTCATCTTACTCATAGTTATGTATATTTTTTTTGTCATTTTGTTTTAGGTAGACTGACCCCTTTCAGTATTTCTTGTAATGCAAGCCTCATAGTGAATTCCCTCAATTTTTGTATGTCTGGAAAGGTTTTTATAGAAATAAGGGAGAACTTTCATATCTAAAAGAGAGCTTTGCTGGATACATTATTCTTAGCTGGTAGTTTCTTTTAATAGTTTAATAGTTTGAATATTTGATTCCACTTTTTTTCTAGCTTGTAAGACTTGTGCTGAGAAGACCTATGATTATCTAATGGGTTTTTCTTTATTGGTTACCGTCTCCCTTTCCCTGGCTGCCCTGAGCACT
>NW_006434840.1:56103-60919 GCF_000325575.1 Pteropus alecto
CGGCTCCAGAAGTTCTTATTGTTTCTTTTTTTTAGTATTTCAATCTCCTTGCTAAAAAAACTCATTCTGCTAATCTAGTTGTTTTTTCAATTCCTAGAATTGTTGATATGAATCATTTTGGATCTCCTTGAGTTTTTCCGGAAATACCATCCTGATTTCTCTGTCATTTAAGTCACATATTTCTATGTCTATAAGCTTATTTTCTGGAGATTTTTCTCTCTCTTTCTGAGATGCCTTTTCACTTTGGTTGTTCATGGTGTTTAATGGTCCCTTTCTGCACTTGGGCTTTAATGGAAGTGTATTCTGCTGTTTTTTTTTTTTTCAGAAAGATTTATTATATGAAAGTCTTTAGCCTGCTGCAAAGAGGACACTTTTCTTTTGTTTTCCAGTAGGTGGCTTCTAAGCCTCTTGGATCCCTTCTTTATATAAAGCCTTAATAATGCCTTTTTAATTTTCTTGTAGATATTTAATCACGCTCGCTACCCTCAGTTTCAGTCCCTGTCAGTGTCAGTGACAGTCTTGGCAGCGTTTGCTCAGATTCCCCTGGGGCTCCACCATGATTGATCTCAGAGGGTATAGGGGGAGATCCCTCTGGGTTGGGAGTTGGAGGCTGTGGTTCAGCCTCAGTTTTGCATCTGGGGCTGGTAAAAATCAACTGTTGTTTCTCTTTGTTCCTGTCCCACTTCTCTGCTTTCTGCTCTGATGTTTTGGCCCTGCTGCCGGCTGCATAGAACTCACAGCACTTCCAGGCAGGGCTGTTCAGGGATTTCGCCACACCTTCATCCCTCCCCCTCCTCCTGCAGGGAGCTTCGGTGGCTGTGAGAGCCAGCTTCTTTGTTTCTCCCAGTCCACCACCTAACACTCGGGGTTCTGACCTGTGCATGGTAGCTCTTATGTGCAGATCCCACGCTCAGACATGCTGATGTGCAGTTCGGGTGTTTTTTGTTGAGTTTTAGATATTCAGCTTATTGTTGTTTCAAAGGGAGAGATCTGAGGACGTTTCTCACTCTGCCATGTTTCCCAGAATCCTGTATTAATCCAATATAAATATTATTTTGCTGGATCTTCTTAATGCTCCGATATATTTTGCCCCTCCTCCTTTTTATTACAAATGAAAATATTTTTAGAATCAAGAAGTCACACAGCTAGCATTTGGCAACTGGAATTTGAACTCAGATGTAACGAGAGAGTCCTTGCCCTTAAGTACCATATCATGCTGTTTTCAAGTACCTAAATTATGAAGGTGAAAGATTCAAATGTCACAGTCATCTTTTATAAATATTCTTCTGTTATTTACTCATCCACTTTCTCATTGTCTTACCTTGAATGGTAACAGGATAATAGAAATAAAAGGATGCCTGAATGGACATAAGTAGATAATGGAGGTTGGTTCTACCTCTGGGCTTTCATAGCGCTAGACTCAACAGTCTGAAGATGTCTAAGTCATGCCTTCTCCCAGTACCTAGAACATAGAAGGAGCCTAGGAAATATTTATTGAATGAATGAATGAGATTGGGGGGAATTATCTACTTATTTTGAGACTTCCTGATAGATTACACAACCTTTCACTTGTTCTTGGTGAACTACATGTAGATTATGTATTTAGGTACCTAGACACAGAGAGTTACACATATTCATTAAGAAATTCCCAACAAAAGCAAATGTTGGCAAGGATGTAGAGAAAAAGGAACTCTAGTGCACTGTTGGTGAGATTGTAAATAGTTGCATCCGCTATGGAAAACAGTATGGAGGTTCCTCAAAAACATTAAATCTGCAACTACCATATGACCCAGCAATTCCACTTGTGGGTATTTATCCAAAGAGAATGATTTAAAATTATATATACATCCCTATATTTATTGGAGCATTATTTACAATAGCCGAGATATGGAAACAACCGAATTGTCCATTGAAGGTGTGGTATATGTATAATATGGAAAATTACTGAGTAATAAAAAATGAAATCTTGTCATTTTCAACAACATAGATGAATCGAGAGAGTATTATACTAAGTGAAATAAATCATAGAAAGATTACCACATGATTTCAATTGTATGTGGAATCTAACAAAACAAATCAGAAAACAAAGCCAACGACAACACAGAAACAGATTTGTAGGTACAGAGAACAAACTAATGGTTGTCAGAGGAAAAGGAGTTGAGGGATGGGTGAAAAAGATGAAGATGAATAAGAAATATAAACTTCCAGTAATAAAAATATAAGCCATGAGAACATAGTGTACAGCACAGAGAATATAGTCAATAATATCATAATAACTTTACATGGTGACAGATAGTCATTAGACTTAATATGAGGATTACATTGTAAGGTATATAAATGTCAATTCAACTTGTTGTACACCTGAAACTAATGTGATGTATGCCAACTAAACTTTAATGAAAAAAGATTTTAATAAATTTCCATCCCGATATATACAGACTCATAGAGATACATCCTCATATAAATGAATACTCAGTGTATTAGTTTCTTGCTGCAATGAAGTACCAGAAAGTGGGTGGCTTAAAACAACAGATATTTATTCTCTCACAGTTCTGAAAGTTATAAGTGTGAAATCAAGATGTTGGCAGGGCCCTGCTATCTCAAAAACCTCTAGGGAAATATTCATTCTGGCCTCTTTTAGCTTCTGGTCACTCTAGGCATTCCTTGGCTTATGGCAGCATAATTCAAATTTCTACCTCTGACTTCACATGTCTGTTTCTGTGTGTGTGTGTGTGTGTGTGTGTGTGTGTGTGTGTGTTCTCTTACAAGGTGTTTTACAATTCCTTTTTTAAATTGAAGTATAGTTGACATTCAATATCATGTTAGTTTCAGATGAACAACATTAGTGATTCAACATTTAAAAAGCCTATGAAATAGCATTATGTCTAGTAACCATTTGTCATTATACAAATTTCTTAAAATATTATTGACTATATTCTCTATGCTATACATTACATCTCCATGATTTATTTTTTAACTGAAAGTTTGTACCTTAATTCCCATATATTTACTTATTCAATAATTTATGTATACCAGTGTGGACTCACGGAGATTTGTCTTTATTTTATAGTAGATTGTTTTTTTTTTAATTCCGTTTATGCTATTTTATTTTTTAAAATAGTTTTAAAGTTTGCACCTTAATCTGACTCACCAATTTTGCCCATCCCACCGCCCCTCCCCCAAGCTATCAGTTTGTTCTCTATATCTGTGTATCTCCTTCTGTTTTGTTTTGTATGTTATTTTGTTTAGTTTTTTTCAGATTCCACATATAAGTGAAGTAATACAGTATTTGTCTTTCTCTGTCTGAATTATTTCACTTAGTGTAATATTCTAGTATCCTCTAGGTTTATCCACATTGTTTCAAACCTGGGTACAGCATTTCATACCTCACTCTGAAATCCTCAAACCCTTGCCAAAGATGAGGAAACTCTACAATGAACTTGAGAGTGAGTCAAGAAAATGCAATGAGCATAGGGGTGCATATATCTTTACGAATTAGAGTTTTCATTTTCTTCAGATAAATGCCAAGAAGTGGAATTGCTGAATCAGATGGTAGTTTTATATTTAATTTTTGAAGAACCTACATACTGTTTTCCATTGTGGCTGCACCAATTTACATTCCCACCAACACTATACAAGGGTTCCTTTTTCTCCACATCATCACCAACATTTGTTATTTGTTGTCTTTTTGATAGCTGTGAAGTGACATCTCATTGTGGTTTTGATTTCATTTCCCCGATGACTAGTGATGTTGAGCATCTTTTTATGTGTTTGTTGGCCATCTTTATGTCTTCTTTGTAGAAATTTCTATTCATGTCTTCTGCCCATTTTTAATTGAATTGTTTGTTTTTTTGATATTGAAATGTATGAATCAAAAATTCTATGATCATCTCAATAGATGCAGAAAAAGCACTTGACAAAATTTAACATCAATTTATGATGAAAATTCCCAACAAAGTGGATATAGAGGGTACATACCTCAAAATAATAAAGGCCGTATATGACAAACCCACAGCTAGCATACTCAATGTTGAAAAGCTGAAAGCTTTTCCTCCAAGATCAGGAAAAAGACAAGGTTGCCCACTCTTGCCACTTTTATTCAACACAATATTGGAAGTCTTAGCCTTAGAAATCAGACAAGAAAAATAAATAAAAAGCATCCAAATTGGAAACAGAGAAGTAAAACTATAACTGTCTGTAGATTACTTATTTTTATATATGGAAAACCCTAAAGACTCCACCAAAAGACTATTAGAACTAATAGTATAGTAAAGTTGCAGGGTACAAAATTAATACATAAAAATCTGTTGTGTTTCTATATACTATTAATAAACTATCAGAAAGAGAAATTAAAGCAATCCCATTTATAGTTTTTCAGTTATTTATAAGGACACCAGTTATATTAGATTAGAGCCCACCCTAATGACCTCATCTTAACTTGATTACATCTGCAAAGACCTTATTTCCAAATAAGATGATATTCACAGATTGGTGGTTAGGACCTCAATATATTTTTTGGTGAGAACACAGTTCATCCCATAAGAGTATGTCCTCTATCTAAATATCAAGTCCTTTCCATAGGTAAAATACATTTATCTCATCCCAACATCCCCCAAAGTCTTAACCCATTCCAACATTAATTCTAAGTTCAAAATCTTAACTAAATATAATCAGCTTGATGTGCCAAATCTTATCTTTTAAACTGTCTAATCAGAAATGGGTTATTTTGGAAATGATCTGCTTCTGAAATACAATGTTGAGACAGGCATAGTATAGACATTCTCTTTCCAAAAAGAAGATATTGGAAGGAAAAAAA